>NC_142369.1:15552500-15790000 GCF_059441005.1 Hippichthys cyanospilos | reverse complement strand
AACCAACACAGTGCATGGTAGGAAATCTCAGCGCAGGACGCTTTCAATGACTGTGCCCACTAACTGCAGACTAGACTGAGGGGTGGACCTCTGCGGCGGAGGCTCCACCGAACCCCTGAGACCGACTCACCGAACCGCAAGGGTTCGATCGAACCCAGGTTAAGAACCACTGCACTAGATTACACTTTTCAACTATGGTAAAAAAAAAAAAAAAAAACATTTTGAAATAATATATTCTCGTTTTAATGCAGGACTTTTCAATTGTATTTTGCCAAGTCCCCCGAGGAAGGAGACTTCGGCAAAACAGGTGTCTGCCGGTGACGGACCAATGGACAGTCAGACGGTGGTGACGGACCGCCCACCTCTGTAGACAAAATTCATGGTACAGCTCTCCTTCTGTTAAAACTGTTGAAAAGGATTCCTACTCCCACTAAATACGAGTAAAAGCAGACTCAGCTACTGAGAGAGCAGAAGGCTTTGTCATTGAAGAAATTCATAACGTGCCCATCAGTCCTTTGAATGAGAAGACATGTGGAACACAAACAAGATGAGGCTTGATAACGTTGGACTTAAAGCTGTAAATATACTGCCGTTAATCAGATTAAGGTTTCATCAGCAGGTAGCTGTGTCAAGCGAGCGTCCCCATAACAATTTACATTCACAGTTCAACACGGGTGTTGTGGAATAAAGCGTAACAGTGGTGATATATTATCCGTTAACAAGCATCTGGATGAGGAGACATAATGAATGAACATCATCCTAATTCACTGTCATTAGTATCACATTTTCCCAGGAAGTGAGGAGATTCCTTTGCTGTGTCTACTCAACAACCTCCCCGTTCCCCTCCAAACCCAGAGCATTTCCTCTTGAATCACTGACTAACAGCTTCCTCTCTGTGACCACTGCACACCCTTATGGCCATTTCCTTAAACACATCTACAGAGGCAATTTACATGGTGCTAGTTACATATGTTCGAGAACCTGCAGTTATCCAAGACATGACTACTACTTTTAGCATATTAGGAGCGTGTGACAGGTCAAACGTGACACCGGCAAGAAATAATTTAGAAGCACTGCTTTAGTGTGACATCCGGTCTACGGCTACGGAGCATTGGTCATATCATATGGCCATAGTTATGATTGTGGAACAGTACTATTGTTGAATAATGCGATCAGCTCAACATTGCAACAGCGCCATTAAATTACAGTATATAAACTGTTAGTCATAAATGTAAAAGCTGTACTAAAAAGAATAGTTTCTGGAAGCTCACAGACACCATAAACTCAAAAACAAAGACCAGCAGTATAATAAAAGTAAGAATTAGAGCATAAGTGTTATACTGAAATGTACATTACTGGTAAATAACAGTTGTTTGCATTTCAACACATTGAATTAAAATAGGTATATGAAAGTATAAAATGCATATAAAATTATTACCCATCTCACGACAAATACCCCCAAAATTTGATCCGTTTCAATAATGTAAATTAAAAATATATTTTAGTGGTGGTGTAGCTGCCCCCTTCTGGACGTGTAAAAGTATTGCAACACATTGATGTAGACACTTATTCATCACCTCTCATGCACAATTTGCTTGAACTGCAAGTTTTCTTAAGGTCGATTAATTATTCACAGTGAAATGAGTTTAAAAACTCCATCTCAAAAGTAAAACTAATTCTGTATTATGTCCTGAAGCCCCCCCGCCCCCAAAAAGAAAAAAAAGTATCATGCTTCATTGGCCCATATCACATCCCTGTGTATAAATGCTACTAAAAACAAAGTAGAACAGTAATCACAAGCAGATCTAAGAATGATCACAGTGTCAATGTCGCAAAATGAGGAGCAATTTAATGTTGAACAGCAGCCACGTTATGTCTTGTGACACAAAACACAATGTTCCAAAAAGGGTAAATAGGGGTCATCGGCTCTGTCCAACCAATCAAATCGAGCGGAGCTTCTCCTCGTAACCAATCGACACACAGAGTTCAAGTGAGACACAGATGGATTAACCTTTCTGTCACCCAGTGATGACAGGATTAAATCGCATGAAGTGTACCAGCAGATGGCCACCTGTTGGCTCTGAGTTTAAAGGAGGCCGTCTGTTTAAGTGAAGGGTGAAAGGAGATGACAGAAGGCATAATGACAAGGTCATTGTGTGAAAATGTTAACCTGAGACGTGACATCACCCAGCAGGACACTTTGCTTCGAATGACCTCATCGGGTTAGGCGTGGAGGTGGGCTGGTGCCTCTCAGCACCTCAAACCACAACAATTGGCTCCTTTAAACAAATCTTACTACCGAGGGCCTGCCTCCTGAACCTGGAATTCCCCAATAAAATGCTTGCCTGTGGCGCTGCGGCATTTTTTGACAGCACAGTCATGCTTTTTTTTAATGACTATAGAAGAGCTCAAGCCTTTAATGCTAGCTGCAACAACAAGTGTGTTGTAGAAAGCTTTATGGATTATTTAAATGCATTTGATATTTAAAAAAAAACTCATTCTTGGGACTCCTGCGCAGACATAAACTAACAGTATCACTGAACCACTTAATGTGTTCTCATCATAATTTCCTGCAGCAGCAAGAAAAATTGAGCACTGATGCGTTTAAATGGACAATTTGCATTGCAGCATGTGTCACTTATTTGTTGTTAGCTCTGAGTGTTGAGGTAATGCTCCACAAATAATACTACATTTGGGGCTTTGATTTTATTGTTTAAGAGTCTTTTTTTGTGTGTGTTTCCTTTCTTTATAGACTCAAATAAAATCAAATAAAAATAAGTAAATATGCCAGAAAAGTCTGTTAAAGTGGCCTGACAGTATACGTAGATGTATAAACAAAAACGTGGACTGCTAATGGCTCTCACGAGCACCCATCTTGTGTTGCCTCTCTCACTGGCAACTTTTTTTTCCAAAAACACTAATCAGCGCATAATTTGTCAGGATTTGAGTATAGATTTATGAGAGCCTGGCAAAAAGCAAACTTTACTGGTTGCTTCAGAAATTCAGAGGATTGTATCTCAGTTTTGTGACTTGTGATTTACAAAAATCAGGTTTACATTGCACAGCAATTTTTCAACTTGTATTTAAACATTGAGAATATGTTTTTTTAAAACATAGCTCACTATCCTATGAATGCAAAGTAGTAAGATTATAGCTACATTGATCAAACTGTTTTTTTTTGGCGGGGTGGTGGTGGTGGTGGGGGGGGGGGGGGGGGGGGGGGTTGGTGGTGTATAATACATGCCAGTTGCCCACTAAATGCATTGGTTTACTTATTATTATAAGAAAATACTTTTTTTTTTTTTTTGTAGAAGTCCTTTCTTATCCTAAATCAGAACAGAATAGTACCACATATGGTCATATAGTAGCGGTCCAAATACTGATCGGGTTGCACCTGCCAAATACACACACATTTATGACACACATGCAAGCAGTTACTTAGTCTTTGGCATGTCAGTGGCATACAGATTGCCCATTTTGGCCCCATAAATATAACTGTAACAGTCTAATTTAGTGCATATGATGCTGGCTACTTCCGTGGAATGTGCACAATGGGAATGTGCTGATTTAGTAACTATTACTATAGAGTAACATCACTTTGTTTTGCCATGTAGCAGCTCCAAGTGCTCCCCGTGTGCAGGTCAAGTAGCTAGAAGACATAGCAGCAGAAATAGAATAGTTTCAACCCCTACATCAGCTCTCAAAGGTGCAAAAAAAAATCAATAAAATAACAGCAAATCTGGCACGCAGTCTCATGCGCTGTGCAGATGTTGGCCCATAAGCTAAGAGACCGGAACACATACAAGCAGAAATGTATCCATATGGAAACAAAACGAAATCAAAATTTACATGCCTAGAAAAACACATTATGGGAACCATATGTTCATTTTAACAATCATCATATAAAAGCCCAGCTGCAGCTGCTCCGATCTTTTTAATTGTACTCTCCGTCAAAACAATAAACATGTTAGATATCCCTATTTTAAAATGCTGATTTAAAAACAGCACGCAGTTGTAAATCTTATTTAAAATGATTTGGATTATCTCCATCCTGATGTGTAATTTGCAGTTGCAAAATCATATAATGCTGAAACTAAAGAGTCTTGGCATGGTGGAGAGCAGAGAGGGAGGATTAACAGAAGGTGACCCTGCAGGCTGTGCTTAAAAAAAAAAGAAAAAAAAAAAGAGCCAAATGTGGATATAGCGAGGCAGCCATTGAAGGAGATGATCAAATGCTTTCAGCATTGATAAAAGAGAGGCGCTCATAGCTTGGAAGGTGCAAGTGTTACTTTTGTTCCAATAACAGCACCTGTCGCCCCGCCTGGGTATTTTTCTCTCTTGGCTACTGTTTTTCAAAGGAAGCTGGCCCCAGCCTCGCATCCAGCCGGTTCCCGTTCACACAACAGAGCACCTATTCACTCCTTCTAACTGCTGCATTGGGCCCCAGCTAGCTAGGGTGTGAAATGAAATGTTACATTTGAGAGGACTCGCCCAAGTGTTGGGGCGCTGTGGTGAGCCACAATGTTTGTAGTCAGTGAACCAGAGCTGGGGAGGAAGACAACCTCATATCTTTTTTGTTTTGTTTTTTTTTAAATCCAAGAATGCAATGGGTGTGTGCACAATGTAATACAAAGCCTCCTTTCTCCACAGTCTGCTTCTGGCATGGAGCTGAGGAACAAGTGGAATATAATTCACCTATACCATCTACTATAGGGCAAGATACAAGCACACACAGCACAAATAGCCGTGACAGTCATAGCGAAGGATATGATGGATAGTAAAAGTCTACACACCCCTTTAGATACCAGACTTTTATGATATGAAAATGAGAAGACAACTCAATTGGGCAAAAATAAATAAATGAAATACTTTCAAGAGGATGAGGAAAATGAACGAATATGGTTCCACAGGTGTGTACACCCACAACAACACAACTGGGGATGTGGCATGATCGGCAGCATCAACCATTCCAAACAGAAGCCAGTGCAAAAAACCTTCCGACTACTGCTAGAAAGCAAAAATGTCCGGTGAGCGCCAACCAGTCTACATTTCAACTTCATTTTAATCTGTTAATCGGAGGCACTTTAAGGTCCTTCTAAAGTGAAATCACAGATTTGAAATACTTTAGAGATGCAATGATCAATCAGTGACTAACCGATTAGCAAATGAATCAATAATTATTTTTGGTAGTTTAATTTAGAGACCTAAAATTGTTTATCTGTTAAAAATTTCAGGCTTTTGAGTCGAATTCTCGGATTTTCATTTTTCCACATATACCAATAAAAGTTAGGTAGACTATACATCCACTTAAAACATATCTCAACACAGTGCAATTTAGTGTATTTTGTTAAATCAAAATAAAAAAAAATGCCAATATTTGCTTTTACTTATGGAAAACAGTGACCAACATTTTTGCCATTTGTTTTAAATTATGAAACAAACAAGCAACCAAATCATGAAAAATGTTTTTATACTAGCATTTTTTGTAATGTCTTATTTTTTATTAATAGGATGGAAATGAATATGTTTTTAATCTGATTCACAAATTATTCAACAAAAATAATAAAATAATTGTTACAGCAGTAAAACAACTTTTAGAACTTCAAGTGCTGAACTTTGTAGTACTGCATTGTGGACGGATTGGGTTTAACGAAATGAATGGATGAATCATTTCATCATCAACAAACCTGATATTGGAACAGGGGTGTGTAGAGTTTTTATACAGCATTTACTCTACATAAAGCCACTGTATGTTTTTCCTGGTGTTCTTTAGCAAACAACAGAAGAGATATACTGCAATGAGACCTGCTGTTACAAAGTAAGCACAGTCAAGTCCAAGGTGTTAAAACAAATGTCCCTTTACCAAACTAAAGTGATCCGCTTGAGTGAGTAGCCAAGAGTACTGATTTATTACTCAAATATTTACTCACACACACGCAAACACGGGCTTAGTGGCAGGAGTTTTTGATGAAGTGCTTCATTGTTGAGGAATGTGTATTGGCTCAGACATGACTGTACCGTGTATCACCAGAGAGCAACCGCTGTTAGCTTTAGCACAAACATCCCTGGTAGTTAAACAGGCTTGAGCTGAGCTAACACACTATACAAACACACACATACTGTACGCACTATAATTTTATTTGAACAATCTCATTCGGAGATTGGCAAAGACCTTGACATCTTTTTCATAGGCACAAATCATCACCATTTTAATTGTGTTGTTTATTGCATTTTTATATGATACAATGTTCTATTCTTTGCTGCAATATGTCATATGAATCTATACATGTACTGTATCTATATATGTAGCTCATGAAAGTTTGATACACATTCATTCATTTAATGTGCACCCTTAACCTCTTGCCCCGGGGTGGGGAACTCCTGACAGTGGGGACACTTTGTCAAGAGCCAAATCCTGCCCGTTTTCTCTTTCTCCCTTGGCCATCGCACCTGATTCAAATCAGCAAGCTCTGTGAAAGCCCATTAATTATCCTGAATGAAAGTGGGAGACATGGAAAACAGGCAGGTTATAGCTCTAGAGGAACCAGCTTGTTTTAGCCCGTAATTCACTACATAGTCCAGCATACAGTATATGTCGCACGAGAAAAGCCAGCCCACGACTTTCTCCATGCACATTAATATATATATATATATATATATATATATATATATATATATATATATATATATATATATACACCTGTATATGTGATTAATAAAGCTTTATCTGAAAATCATAAGAAAACCCACAATCATAGAATAGACAAAGAAAACAAAAAAAGAGACAATGCCTTAAGCCTTAAGTCAAGAAACCTGTACTGAAACGGAAAAAAAAATATGACAATGGCTCAAATAATAGGAAGAGGAATGTATTCATACAGAGAACAAATTTCTTGGACAAGACCACTGAATAATAGACTAAGCCCAAGCTCAATATGAGGCCAATTTGAAATTCCCAAGGTACTCTTTTGCAACGGCGTCAGACCCCCACCAAAAGACTCAGCTGTTGCCCATAATGAATTCTACACCAGGTGAGCCGGCATGGCCTACGTGCTTTGTTTTCTGGTTTCCATACAAATCGGATTAACCTTTGCTGCCACTGGAAATTCATCAACAAGGTAGAGATTCATCAGTCTTGCTCCAGTGCAATACTGGTTCACTGTCTGACTGCAGACGGAGATTAAATGCTGTCAAATTGTCCTTTGCCCTCTCAGGCCCTCACATTTACAAAGCATGAGGTGGGCACAGTAGCCTAAATGGAACTCCCAACGCAACTGGGAGAAAAACTAATATTTATTAAAGGTGAAAAATGGCACATAGAGGCAATCGAGATGGTGCTGGTTACATATGTTCAGCAAGGCTAAAACTAACAGATACTTCAGCTCCGTCGAGAACCTGCAGTTATCCGAGACATGACTACTGCTACATTTAGCATATTGGGAGCGTGTGATAGGTCAAACATGACACCAGCAAGAAACTCCCACCTACCCTCCCCTTACTCATCATCGTAGAGCGGGTCAGAGGTTCAGCTACCATGGCTGTAAGATGTTCCAGTTCTTGGGTCAGTCTTTTTCCACTAATGGACTTAAGTGGAATGTTGTCATTCATCAAGGGCCAAGAGTTCAAAGCATACATGACCAAACTATAGAATCCTCACACCAAATGAAGACTTCATTTTGATAGCCAGCAATTAACGGCAATGAGGAAAGCTAAAATGAGGAAACAGTCATATTTAAGCAATGTGTTCTCTCAAATTAAGTGTGTCATTGGCTACATTTACATGCAGTCGGGTGAAGGTTGCTTTACGTCGAGCTTATGAAGAAGTCGGAATATCACGGTTTATATTCTGCTGAAGTCCCTAAATGTAATCGTTATATTTATCAACAATGTACATTAAAAATATTGACATATTCCATTACAACATTAACCTGATCCATGTTACTTTTTAAAGGAAGTAATCAGTAAAGTAACTTAGTTCTTCGTTGTATCTTTGGCAACACCGGTCACTACTTTCTGGTAATCATGTTCTAGGATGACCCCACTGGACTTCCGGCATACATACGATATGTTTATTTGAAATCCACATTCTCATCTTTTACTAGTATTGGATGTTTTGCGTTGTTTCTGGCACAAATGGGACTACTTCACAGTCCATTGTCTGAGATTATGTTATCAAGACAGGTCTTTGTGCCTGCAGTGTTTTTGATAACTGGCTGCTTTTGTGTTCTAGTCCAAGTTCCTCTCGGCTGGAGCCCTGTAGGGGTCACTCCAACCCATGAGGTCAAAACACACACACACACACACACACACACACACACACACACACACACACGCACACACACACACACACACACACACACACACACACACACGCACGCACACACGCACACACACACAAGATTGGACTTCCACAAACAATGGATAACTTGCAAAATGAAATGATCATTTCAAATCCTACTTTTATTACAGGAGCACACATTTATGACCTTAGAGATCCAATGTCCCTTTTAAAAGCTGCAATGCTCAGACACACAACCAAAGTCAGTTAAGGTGCAAAGTGGCAAAATTGTCCATCTAAGACCCTCTGACGGAACAGGGCAGAATTACTAAGGTGAAGAAGGGTTAGAAACCAGGCGGAAGCTAGATAAAAACAAAACTATATTCACGTGTATCCGGCTGTGGTAACAGGAAATGCTGTGTTTAAGTCTATTCACGGCAAAGAGTTCAACGCTATCATGATGTCACTCCCAGTGGGAAACAGTAATTGCACAAGACCATTTCCTGTTTCCCATCAGCCGTCTCGGGCTTTGAGGGGGGAATCCTGCATTTCGTGGACACCGGGCCCCCTTGCACTTGCGACTCGAGGAGAAGCAATGAAGTGAGAGACTTGTGAGCATAGAGGAAAGAGCACAGACGCCAAGAATGCTGTCATTCCTAGTACAGACCTGTTAAAACGCGAAGAGTCAGAAAGTGACTCGCAACGCGGCATGAAAATAACAAAGCCTGCTCGCGTAACACCTCACCAAGCCATTATATGACTAAAGAATGTGAGAACCTCAGCACTGAAATCGTACTTGTCTTTTTAAATGGGATGCCAAGCGCAAAAATAACAAGGCTGTGTTCTACTGAAGAATTCACCTTTGGATCAGTGCTTACTGAAAGTACAGCTTCATACAGTAGATACATACTCATACTCATCCAGTTTACTTCATTCTCAGTGGCACTGAATCGATTGCAACTTGTGCTGGTTGTTCTAGAACACTTCTCCAACGGGAGATCGAACATAAGAAGGCAATTTAGAGGGGTGCGTGACATTTTAACATGGTTTTTGCAGGCATCAGCCCATCTAATGTAATGCTTTCAAACAGGGACCACCAACGCATTGCCCGTGGGCAACAAGTAGCCCCCAAGGATCACATGAGTAGCTCGTAAGCCTGTTCTGTAAATCTCTTACAAATTATGTTTTAGAAATTTTATAAACAACAATACATATATTACATTTACATTACATACTACAATCGATGTACATGTTTACCACAGATGTTTTTTTATTGTGAGAGATCATTAATATTATTGGGGTTTCATATGAAAGGATATAACACAAATTAACCTTTAACAACAACACTATGACAGATGCTTTGTGCAAATTTGTCATTTCAGAAGTGTGTATCAAACTAGTAGCCCTTTGTATAACTCAGTACCAAAAAAGTAGCTCTTAGTTTTGAAAATGTTGGTGATACTTGATTTTTAATGTCAAGGACAGGAACAGTACAGTTTCTCTTTAAATGAATTGGAATAGAAAATGACTGCAAAATGCTGTATGTCTTTATTAAGTTTTATGCGGCTACGCATTGTTATTAGTTACACAATTTTTCAGCAGATGAGCCAGAAATAGAACTGATATTACATGATCTATCTCCTGGAGTTGCTGGATAAAATACGCCTAGAGATACAAATGTAGTTCTAAAATTAGACATGGATGGCACAGCTGCTCATGCCCTTTAAAGGGTTAAAAACATACCATACTCCTATGTGAGTCATGAAGTTAGTCATTTGGCGTGAGGACGGGGTGGGCGTGCATTACAGGTATATACGACCGGAGGGAGAATCCCAAACGGCTTTTCGCTGTAATAACGGCAACTTGTGATGATCCAGCAGGAGATTTTATGAGAGCAAATAAACCTCCACAAATTACAGTAAGACAGCAAACTGTACAGCTCAGCCTCGCACAAAGAAACCCTGTCTCATAAACCCGCCCAGTCGGAGGGTGAGATGGAGGAGGGAGAGTAAACATGCGATTGGGTAAGGGAGATGGCAAAGTTGACCAAGTGGAAACTGATATATTTTTGCCAAATACCGATCTCTCTGTGTGGCGACCTACAGACTGGAGATAATTGTTTTCCAAAAATCACACGATGCATTCCTCTCCTAATAAATGCAATAAAATAGCTACATTTAAATAGTTTGGTGTCGTTTCACAACATAATTGGGCAGATTCAGCATTCAGACAAAGTGCCACTTTCATGTGAGGATGAAACAAATGCAGGCTCTGTGTTCACAACTGACACGTTTATTAGAGACTGATCAATTTAGGCCAAACAGACCTCGTGATCTGTGGATTGCCCTAAGGCATTCAACATCATTGCTGTGGTGCCTTGAGATAAGTGTTTAATTCAATTCTTCTCCAGCCCCACAAATAAACAAACCCCCCAAAAATGGTATAAGCCTTTTAATAATGAAAATTTTATTCTATGATAACGTACTTCATGAAAACATACGATAAATACAAAGGATAGGTGCATAGAGACTCCAGGTTTCTCTATCTGGCCAATGTCAAGACTTATGTTAAGTTATTGCAACTCGTGAGGCTTGCCAATACCAGACATCAATACCTTGGACAAATAATAATAATAATCTGACATTGAATAATCCCTCCTTGGCAGTAGTTGGTGCTGCAATGCAGTATTTTGACACATTTGCAAGTCATCTGTACAAAGGTCTTTGTTCCCAATATTTTTGCCATTGTGTTAAGCGAAATTTTACATGTCAAAAGTACTTGCAGTATTGGCGCTTGGTATCTGTGAGTACTCAACGAGTGAATACTCATACCAATACCGGTCTGAAAAAAAAAGACCTATTAAAGATTCCTCATTAAATTATATAAGTCAATGCAATTTAAAAACATTTTTTGGTCATAATTTGTCCTTCAATTGTGCTGCTGGCACGCACGCCACGGCCACGTAAGGGCACTTCATTACAAAACCGGTTATTAGACTCTAAGCTATTCAAATATTAGCCGCTCCTCACAGGAGAAAATGATAATGTGGCTGAGTGTTTCTTAGAGTAAATGGTGCTGTAGGTCTCCAAGTGTTGCAGTGCTGTCTGTGTTCAAATATCCGTTGTGTTATGGGTAGCGTCACCACCAAGTCAATGTAATTGGTTAGCCCATGCACCTATTGGGTTTCCCATTTGATATTGGTGATAGGGTAGTAGAATCTCTGTGGTTGCTTTAAATACAAAATGCTTAATTCTATGTGTTTCATGTGTACTTTGATAATTACCTTCAGCTAAACAGTTTAAAGCTTCTTTTTTGAGAATACTTCCAGTCAGACTTCTACTTGCCACTTGCAAAGTGAGTTGGGTCACCTGCCCCTATGCGGCGCTCATTTCTCAAGTTTTATTTTACAAGTCAAAGCTGAAAAAAAATAATGCTTCAGTGTGCTTTTCAGGTCAGACAAGATCAAAAAAGCGTTGCACAGCTGCACCACAGACACTTTCTTTTAACAATCATTAATCCCGGAAAAATCCAGCCAATGAGAACTTCTTGCCAACGGATAAGAAAGAGACCCTTTTCCATCTTTGCAAAGCAGACAGAAATTGTTTGTTTATTTACTCTTGTTACTGGCAGCCTGGCATCACTCCTTCCTCTGTCCAAACACAATGGGCAACACACACACAGGCACACGCACACACAGAGTTGAACACATGTGGACAAACGCTCCCAGAGGGACCCGTGAGGCCCAAAATTCACAGCTGTGCACTGCAAGTGAACCCCGAAAGGATGGATGGCATGCACAAAGTTGCTCTCACTGTTAACGTGCACGCCAATGCCAGCATGACTACACAACGCTTGCAAAGGCTCAGCAACACCAAGGCACAGCTGCAGGCTCAACGGGCCACCAAAGGGGATACACTGTATTCTGAAAATAGATTTCGGCTGTCATTTAGCCTGCTTACTAGCAAGCTGGGAGGTCATTAAAAAAAAAAAAAAAAAAAAACGCTCATTACAACTTAAATATAGTTTAAATGTGGATGACAAGAACCCTCTAAAAGACAGAAAAGTGCACATAAAGGAAATCTGAGTTCAATGCATGCATCATATAGCCCTATAGTTTGATCATATTTGCTTGTTGTACTGAGAGATACTTGGGGAAATAATGCAGCCAAAATATTACAAACAGCTCTCAGGTACAAAACAACACCACTCCAAAAACATTACTCAAAAGACTGAGCATTGCTAAGCTTTATTATCTTTGTAAATGCAGGTATGATGATACAGCATTTGCGTTAAATATTAGCATGTGCAGCCATACAGGACTAGTCACATGAATTGCTTTATTCAATACATTTCATGAATCATAGATTAATAATTGTATATGAGAATTATTTGGTAATTTAAAAAAAACTGTTGATCAAAACTGAATGTTTCCTGATTTATATTCTTCAAAGTAGGCATCTACTCATATAACAGCTTTGCATTCCTTATGATGTGGATGACGCTGCATGAATTTGAATTACTTTCATTTCACAGCATTATCAAAAGTTTATACCTCAAATTCCTTGACATCTTTATGTATAAGAATTTGAAGTTGTTTCCAAACTTCTGTTTGCTAGAGTACTTAAGGGAGTGACTACAGGGAAAATAATACATTGTGTACAACGATTTGAAATAAAAAGTGATTTCAAACAACTTTTACCAACAAACAGACAAATTAGGGTTAATAAGGTAGTAAAATACTATATGTCATAAGGTCGCTGTATTGAAGGAAGAGGGAAAAAAATAAATAAACAATGCATTATTTGAAAAAGGAAAAGATAAAAGTAACTAAAAACTACTTATACGACAGTACCATATGAGCAATTATTGTTGTTTAATATATATTAGCCAAATGTTTTTCCTTTGCCATAGACTTTAGTAAGTTTGAAGGTAATGTTACAGAATATTAGAAACAGCTGTCAGTATTGAGCAGTGAAGGACACCACAATAATAAACACATTGTTCAACTCATATCCCTCAAATATGGCCATGTTTATCTTTGTATAAGGGCAGAATAGTCGATGATATAAAGGAATTACATGCAATTTGGTGTTCCGGCAAAAAAAAAAACAAAACAAAAAAAAACTTGTTACCTGCAAACTGAGAGCAATCTGCCGGATGTACATCATATTAAGGTCCTCCAATATCCACAGTTTTTCCTCCATGTTTGTCAGTTTATCCACCGGCATGCTTTAGATTTAAAAAAATCCAGAGGTTTGCTCTTCTGTAATCACAGAGATGCAGGCGTTGCCGCATCAATGTAACATCACTGACAGGTAGCGGACTGCAAAACAAATCCACTCTGACAGCGTACACTCGTCTTTATGGCTTGTTTAGTGCGTAAAAGCGACGCGTAAAAAGTTGGTGTGGCATCCAAAACGTCAGCGTGCCAGAAGCAATCGTGGGTGTTTGGGTGACGAGATGTTCAGAAAATCCTGCAACTCATCCACGTCTTCTTCTTCGTCTTCAAGTTTTCCACAATGATCCACTCAGGGTGCCCACTGTCACAACCCAGCCCGGAAAGAATGGCGCCTTTGAAAATGCATCTCTCTCCTCTTTTGTGCGCCCCTGTCACGACTGTGAATGCGAGAGAGTGTCCTGGTCGAAGACAAGAGAGCTCTTGACAAAAAGGCCATCGCCTCTGCAGGAATGACCCGCACAACTGGGCCAGTGTGCGCACTCCTCTCCTTGTAACTCCCTCTCCCCTCCCTCCACGCTACATTAACCCCTACGACGCGCCTCTGTCTGGAGATAGTAATGAACTAAAAAAAAAAAAAAAAAAAGCAGACACGAAAGGGAAAAGGGGAGTGCGGAAGATTACGCGGCAGCCTCCACGCCCTTTTAAACAAACAAATAGCGAATTCCACATTTCACACAAGCATGGCGAGTGGGTGGGGAAGGTTATGTTGTTGTTATTAAACAGGCCATTTAGTTGTGACAGCGAGCATTAAACTTCAATATAACACAAATCTAAATTGAGCATCACAACAAAAGTCACGTGGATTTTGTTTCTTCATTAAGCCCTAAACTGAATGTTCACATAAATGAAATACATTTTTGCAGGACTTGAATTCCCAAAAGTAGAGCAGTAATACAAATCCTGTTTTTTTTTTGTTCACTCATTAACAAATGAATTCAAAAGAAAATAAATAAATACAAAAAAAATGAACTACTGCAACGTCCACCACCATATTAAATGGAAATGCCAGATAGGGGCCCCTCTTGTAGCAAGATGGTCCTAAGCAGCTGCATAGTCTGCTTATACTACGCTGGGCCGGCCCTGGTTGTAGAACTATGGTTCTCAAACATTGTACACCAATTAGGCCTCCTAAAAAATCCTTACCTCTTCAAGCAGCTCCATCTTTGCATATTCAAAATTTTTAGTGTAGTAAGTACACCCAAGTGTTAATCAAAAATGAGACAGAATTGATTCCAAAAACATACAGTATGTGTAACATTCTCACAGCTCTTAAATATAGGTAGATAAAAAATAAATAACATTGATATTTTCAGTCGAACTGGACAATTATGACTTTCAATCGAAGTTGTAAACCAAACAGACAATTATTTAAAATAGGTCTTGAATCTATTTTAACGTCGGTGTACCATTCATAGCTTCTGAAACAGAATAACTGTTGATAGCTTGAGCATAATGTGCTTAAATTAGCAAATTAAGTCGTTAGTAACTATCGTAAACACATCCTGTATTAACAGTTCCGACATTCTGCCGCCTGCGAAAAACCTCTAACCCTAACCTATTTCACAATTTAGCTAGCTATCAAACTGTCATTTTTTACACACACACACACACACACACACACACACATTTTATATATATATATATATATATATATATATATATATATATATATATATATATATATATATATATATATATATATATATATATATATATATATTAGGGTTTTCACAAAAGTAGGCTCATTTGGACAGAAATGTTTTAATTTCGACAAAGACAACCCTCTAAGTCTTGTCTTTCATTTTCCAGCAGCCAAAAGGTTCAAACTGTAATCAAAGTGTATGAAAATAAAAGATTAGTAGACAGTGTGTACCATTGCTTAGATGTTTTTAATCCAACAAGCAAGCTTTTGAAGTTGCCACCAAGTGACCCGGAGTGCTCCGTCTTTAACGTCATTTCACAAATGAGCTAGATAAATAGGACAAAGCAACCAATGAAGTTGCAAACACCTTTATGTGATCCATGACATCGAACAAAGGCCAGACACAAGTGCCGCCATAGCAACACCGTACCAACACTGCTGTACATTATGCATGTGCTTCAGTTTGAATCGTCGCATATCCCATCTATCAAGATATATTTTGAATTGGGGCGGCATGGCTTAGTGGTAGAGTGGTCGTCTCCCAGCCGAAAGGCCGTGGGTTCGATCCCCCGACCATCAAGACCATGTCTAAGTGTCCTTGAGCAAGACACTGAACCCCCAGTTGCTCCTGATGCTGCGTCATCAGTAGGTAAATGACTAGTTAGTGTAAAGCGCTTTGAGTACCTAAGGTAGAAAAGCGCTATATAAGTGAAAGTCCATTACCATTTTGAATTGTCATTTATTGGAAAGACTTAAATGTCAAAGCATGAAGTGAACACTGGATACAGGCAACATGGTTGGGTTTCTGCGCATGAAAGCTATACCGCAGGCATGCAGCATGTATTCACAGTATTAATATAATTTGACATATACAACTTGAAGCTTTTGTCCTTCATGGCAGCTGACGAGGAGGAATTTGTTTTAGTGATACGGCTCAGATCCTTCAGCTTAATTTTTGGTGTCTCACGAGATTCTTCGGCTGAATGCAGTCATTTTGCTTGGAGATATACTCAGTTGTAATATGACTCCTTACAACGGACTTCGTTTCTGCTCTCAAAATGTCAATCTAATCTGAGGATTATTATTGGAATTCTTTTGGAACAACTGAACAATGCGAATGTATGAATGTATATTTGAGGTTAGAGTGTGTCTATTCAGTTTTTTAAATATTCAGACCATTGACTTCAGGAGTGATACATCAGTGGGTCATGAGGCCACAAGCATTAAGCCAAGATCACATGCATATTTTACATCACATAAACCATGTGTCAAAGAGCGCTTCAATCATTTATAACACCCTTTTAAATATTTATTCAATATCATTCTGAGAGGTTCTGGCCAAATGTGGCGCTTCAACTAAATGTAACGTTCCACATTGCAAACACCAAGACGCCGTGCACACATCAAGGACTTGTTATTGCAGGAAGAAATAAGTCACCTCAGGAGCAAGGCCTGTTTCCTTTCTGGCCCACAGACTCTGGCCACAAAACATCCCAAGATCCACACCATGTGCCTTTCAACTGTACCTCCACTTCTGTGCAGGGGAGGGGAGGAGAGGCATTAATCGACAGCCCCTGTCACAAATGCACTACATAAGAAGCTAGAATGGGAACCTCCATTCTTCCTGTGTGCCACAGCAGTGATGCAGATGGAGTGTTTGGGTGTGTGCGTGAGACGTAGATGAATCCAAGCATGTGCACACTAGCAGAATTCAACAGGAAATCAACTTGCATATTTGTCTGAAGGTGCTTAAATAAAGCATACTACCTAGTTACATGATGCTGGAATAGCCCAGTGACTATCACATAAGGTGAATGATGGGTTTTTAGAGAGCCCTCTATAGACTCCCATATGACCAAACACTATAATGTCTACAAAGTCAAACAGAGAAAAACAAGAGGAACTGAGAGCCAGCCTTGCCGGTAGCAAGCTGGGTCATTTCCCCAAGGAAAGCCTCCACCCTCCTGAGCTTAAATCATCCTTCTAATGTGTCGCAGACATCAACATACACATACTAAGAGTGAAGATTTATTATTCTTGAGGTCGAAAGAGAAATAGTTGACTTGACCGTTATAAAGGGCTGGATGTGGATGCTTGCAAAAACATTCTGGAACGTGCCAAAGAATGCTGGAGGAATGGGTGGAAATCTAGATGGGGTCCCCCAACTTGCAGCTTAAACAGCTTTTACTCTTCAGGGAGAACTCTGTGCAAAATTTTGAAGTGTATCCCTCCAAACACCCAGGAGAACATTTATGATGTCAGAGCTCATAGATGTTGCACAAGATGGTCTTCATCATAATTCTTTAGAATTTGAGGAGCAAAAAAAGGTCTTCTTCCAAGTGCTCCCAAGACCTTGGAAGCTGAGGATTGCTTATGGAATAAGAACGTGTAGGGCATGATACTCCAGGGTCAATTGCAGCCTCTATTACATCAATTTATACTTTCTGATTCGTATGTGAGACAGTTAAGTACCTTGTACAAGGTCACATTAGCTAGGTTTCCTTCCAACCATTTTTATTTTCAAAAATAGTGAAAATAAACCTGAAGATGTTAGAAAAAAAAAATAACCAAGTAAAATTCACGCAAATGTTTTTAGCCTGGAAAGGTGAGGATTTTTCAGCATATAGGTAAAAGGAAAATGCTTTTTTTTTTTTTTTTTTTTTTTTTTGACTAAACAACTGACTGCGGCACCGGCGGGCAGCATGGCTCGGTGGTAGAATGGTCATGTCCCAGCCGAGAGACTGTGGGTTTGATCCCCCGACCATCATGACCATGTCGGTGTCCTTGAGCAAGACACTGAATCCCTAATTGCTCCTGATGCTGCGTCATCAGTTGGTAAATGACTAGGTAGTGTAATGCGCTTTGAGTACCCAAGGTAGAAAAGTGCTATATAAGTGAAACTCAATTTACCATTTATCCAGACCACGACACACATTTAGAGCAGATGCAGTATTACAGACAACAAAGTTACTTTCACGGCGGGGCATGGCGAGTGGAGGTGTGGAAGGAAGGGGACCCAAAACGGCAGGAAGGCTGGGAAGTTGTGGCTAAAAAAAATGAATGACAAACTGAGAAAAGGAACAACTGGAGCAAATCAATACAAGGTACAACAAAAACTGAAATGAACTCACGGAAATCGGCAAGGGTTGACGGGATACTCGGAGTGAAAAATCAGATAGGAGAAGATGTCGACAAGGGGAAGGCAGAAACTCTGGCAGCATGACATATAGACAATAACCCAACAGCTAGCAAGAACTAAACTGGAATTTAAATACTCCGACACTGATAAAGAAAAGGCAAAACAGTTGGACAGGTAGCACCTGATTGGTTGACACACGGGGGCTTACAAGCAGACAGGTGGATGAAATCATTGTAACTGGCACACAGAGAAGAAAAGGCAGACGCAAGGAGAAGGAAGAAATTTGAACCCCCCCCTCCCAAAAAAAAAAAAAACAGAAAAACAATCAATCCCATGACAGCAATAAACATGACAGCTACTTACATATGCTTTGGGGTACAAAGAAATTGAAAGTTGAGTTCAATTAAAAAAAGCTAACACTACCTTGGAAATGCAGGTGTATTCTCAAATAGAGAATGAGTCATATTCTTTGATAGTATTTTTAAAATAACGAATGCTGACTCAATTGTGATCAGTTGCTGGATACATAATGCTGGATACATAATGTGATCACATTTTTATTCAGTTAGCGGCTAAGTGTTAGCCAATGGCATTGCGGCTCTGCCACTTTCATATAGCCTACTCTCATATGACATGATCGGTCTCCACTCTCAATAATCACAAAATAATAACAGATGCAAAAAAGTTTCAGTTTTGTTTTGCTAATTTTGTTTTTTACTAATTTTGCTTAAAATTTGAAACATTTGGATGAAAATCCCCTTATTGGAGATTGCATCTGTCTACCAACATTTTATATTTTGTTGCTTTTGCTCTTTTCCTCTGCACTATACAAGTTTGGCACAGCTCTCATTGCCTTGGATCGTAGCGGTTTGTTTTCCATTTGTGACTAAATGTTGTGAAAGCACACAAGCAAATGTACATAACAAGATCAATGGTTTTCTGTATTTACAATGTGGCAGGTATGAGCTGGAGACATTTTAAGAGGGCCATATCATTGCAGCAAAGTAGAAACTAAAAGGCAAAAATTATAAACTGTCAGGCAAAGCCATCATACAACCTAATGATAGCACATATGCTATTTTTAGCACTGTCCACTCAGATGATATACACGTTACAGCTACGAATCAGATAAGCCGATGAATGACATACAGTGGTTTATGTCACTCACGTACAATCTGCTTGGCACAAAACCCCTAAGGATCAAGAGCAATACCTGGTTTCACACTGTAAAATCAATATTGATTTTGTAGCAAAGCATGGTTGCTTAATTTTAACTAACTGTGTAATGAAAGTATCCCAATGTCTTTATATCAGCCAGGGAACCTTTCATGGTGTTTTTGCATAAGACTTAGTGTCAAAATGACAGTTCAGAGTTCAAATACAGTGCTTGCACAATTTTTACAGTGAGTAAAAATGACTGAATATAATGTTTAATTCAAGGCAGTACAGTGACAAATGGTTAGCACATGGCATCACAGGTGTGAGGTTAGGGATTCAAATCAAAGCTACATATTTCTTGTGTGGAGTTTGCATGGTCTTCCCATTCTTGAATTTGAATTTCTTTCACATTTCAAAAGCATGCATGTTAGTCTGGATGAAGACCCTAAATTCCCTGTATATCTGAATTTGAGAATGAATGGCTGTTAGTCTGGCAAGTCTATATTATGTGTACGCCCTGCGATATGCTTAAAGTCAGCTCCAGCTCACCCATGATTCTAAGGGTAAACAAGTACAGAAAATGGTTATTTCAAAAAATAGTTTGCCATAGATTAACTTAATTGGTATATAAGAGAACAAGGAGCCAGATAGATGTTCATTGAATGGGCATTCATGGGGAATCACTATGTTCTATGTATAAAATAAATGACGTCACGGTCTCTGCTTATGATTCTAGTTTCACCAAGAGATCGACAGCAAATCCTTGAAGTAAGAAACATTGCAGGAAAATATCTCTCGTAAACTACCAGTGACGGCCCGTGCATTTCAACCCGGGGCCTTCAGTGAGTTATATTTATTCCTACCAAATATGCCTTATAATAACAATTAACAAATTTAAATGAGAAACACGCAACGGTATGAGTGAGGAGCCAAGCGCGGGTGAAGGTGTAGCGCCGCCGTCTTTTTAATTTTTTCCTCGGCATGCATGATATATTTTTGACCCTCTATTTCGATATGTAGCACAAATAAGTTACGAATAAACGAAAGTCAGAGAAATTTAAACGACAAACATGAGTGTGGTGCCACACACTCTTAAGTACTCAAAAAAAAAAAAAATCGTGTTGGGCCTGCAAATCAAGTTAATGAATCGCGCTGGGCCTAGTCGGTTTTAATACCATCGGGCCAGGTCGGTTTGAACTGGATTTTTGGATGTAAACTATAGTTTATGCAGTCAGCACATGATATGATCCATATATCAGGCACACCAGATTATAAGGCGCACCGTCAGCTTTTTTTTTTTTTTTTTTAAATCTGACTTTTGGGTGTGCCTTACCGTGTGGAAAATGTGGTAAGGTGCTCACCTCTACTTGTTATTTGAAAATAAAATCCATCCTTCTTTCTTTCCTCAAAAAGAATGCAATGGTTCTGTTGAGAAAGCTTTGCTAGCTGCATGTATAAGGTTCATCAGCAAGTCAGAAGGACTTGCTGATACGGATATGAAGGCTGATGGTGAAAGCTGTTTGGTCGTTTTTCTGGCATACGCTCCAATGTCGAGAATGAACGTTCAACAGGCTGTTAGCCATGGGTACTGTTCATTATTGCTTTTATGAAAATGACACACAAAACCATATTCCCTGCTGTGATAGACTAGTTAGCACAGGTGTCGGCTGACCTCTGGTCACATTACCCAGTTTTTCTCGGAAGGTCCGTCATGCGCCAAGTATAAATGCAACTAGACCCAACTCTTTTCCTCTTTTGCCATCATGGATTAGGAAAAGAAAAATCATAAAAAAGAAACAATGTGTCGGTAGCAACCAAATCTCATGGTTCAAATTCACGGCATTTTGAGGCAAAATGAAACTGTCAGGCTGCCGGGAAAGCTTATCCAATCACAGGACACGTACATGACCATGTGTTGATTTCTACGTAGGGCCGACTAGCTTCCCCTGAGGTCACATTCTCATGAGATGATTGGTCCAAGCGTTGTAAACTGAAGGGTTTGTGTCCACTCAAAGAAGTGCCTTCTCTTCTCGTTCTGAAGGTTCTGGCAGATATCAGAGAACCTGACAACATTAGCTAGTTGAAATATGATTGGATAAAAACGTCTTATTCAACTTTTTCAAAATTTAGCACTGGAGGGACAGCAAAAAAAAGTTATACATGACATACAGAGCACAGACCAGTGAGACTAGATGTTTTTTTTTTTTGTATTTAGAAATATTTATGAGTAAAAAAATATGTTTAGGCCAGCAGCTTGCTGGCAGAAAACAGGGCCCAGGACAGAAAACAAAACAGACTGACTGACACCCTCGGACAATAATACCCAAAGAGAACAAAAGTAGACCGAAGGCTTATGTCATTAACTCAATGACAGGTCACATTGGCTCACTGGCATGCATAGAGGGAGATGACTCAGACCAAGAGCAACTGCTTGTTGGCCAGAAACAGACGGAAGCTAAATACTAAGAGGCAGTTGATCAAAGCTTTGTGAAGAAACCTTTAGAGGTAAATGGGATTTCCACCATGCTGAAGGGTAATTGCAAATGTGAATGTGCGGCCTTGTGTATGTTTATACCAGGCCTGAAAATAATTATTTCAGTAGTCAAGGCCACCAGGGGGCAGTGCATGCATACATGTTTACACAAAGACTACTCAATAAACTGCAGTAAAATTACTCTGAATGTCTTTATATGCGTCCCCTCTCCCACCACTGTATATTGTAGATGGGTTTCTACGAACGTAACTATAATTAGCATTTGAGGCTAGCGTTTATGATTCTGCCTCCTTGTTCTCTGGGGATTTGCACTGCTTTGGGTTTCGCGACAGACGTGCAGAGGAGTATATGGAGACCCTTTCTTGTGTGTATGTAATAAACCAGAGGTACGATGCTTGAGCTATCCAACAGATATTAAGAGATTTTGAAGAAACATAAGTGCGAGTCCTAAAACGGAGCTTTACTTAATTGCTTTGAAGTCCTAATAGTTTTGGTGTGCAACAAAGAGAAATACATTTTTGATTTTTTTAAAGACTATTTCTATAATTATGAAGGTAACCCATAGCAATCAGGTCAATTTCTCAATATTCATTCACTAATACCTGCAGTTTTATCCATCTTTTACTCCATTCATCCATCAGCTCCCTCCATCCTTCCATTATCCAACAACAATATCACCAAGGAATTAGCATTTGACTGAATACCTATGATTCACATAGGGGAAATAATACCAGGTGATAATCAATGTTCAACAAAATAATGTTAAGATGAATGTTGCTATGAATATTCTGAACACCTACAATATTTTCAATGTCAGAGCCATATTGAGTAAGCGCAGTAGTAGTTTGTGATGATGTTAGCCAACCCGCCACTTAATGAAAAGTATTCTTCACAATAAATTTGCAGTGCCCTTCCAGACTACCATCTATCTTTCAGACCATTAAACAGCATTTTTCTCACCCTTGCATCATTGCATCTGCCAACCAATACAACGTCAAGCTATAAAGTTCATCATAAAAATGACATTTTTAGCCAAAAATTAGTGCTGCAGAATTGGTCTCCAATAAAAAATAAACCACCTCTTGTCTTCAAAAACAGTTCAGAGGATTACAGACTTTTAATACAGAAAAACCCAACAAGGCCCCTAACCACAATAAATAAGACTGCCGGGCTGTCATCTAGACCCAATTTGAGAGGCAAACCTCACCTAAAGCTGACACTCAAAAACAATTAATCTTGAATAAAGTTAAACACAAAGCCATAAACCCGTGCAAACACATGTGATACATTTGATTCAGCAAGTGAAGTCTTTCATTTTAAAGCATGACACGTGTCTGAAAGCTAAAACCGTCTGTGATGTTTTGTATTCCCAAGAACAAAAAAAAAAGGTGATCGTAACAGGTTTTCACTTCCACAGCATAGTCACGGCAGGCACTGGGTCACATCTGCCGGGCCGGATGACAGCACCGAGTGATGAGCCGTAAAAGCAGACATATCATGGAGAAATCCCCCTGGAGGTCAGTCCTCGGTTACAGAGCATGAAGAAAAGACCTGCGCCGACGGCTGCACAGTCATAACTCTGTCACCGTGGCAGCGCAAAGACATCATAAATCTCGTCTGCAGTCTACCTTGTTATTAGGTGTATTAGTTTCACTCTTTAAATTCTGACTGATCTGGCTTCTAATTTACAATCAGATATAGGAAGATGTAGTGGCGAGCCATGTTGGAAATTATACGTAATCCCAGACGCACAAATCATTCCACAAATCTGAATACATAGAAAAAAAGGATCTCCATGTCAGCAAAACAGGGGGAGGACCTCACCTAGTAGTTCATTCTTCTCCATTAATTTAGGAGGCCCATTTCAAGCAGATTCAAGTTTATTTAAGGGAAAAGGGTCATCCATCAATTTTTTAGAACGCTTGTCCATATTGGGTTCAAATGTGAATTGGTGCTGATATTAGCTGACTTTGGGCAAGCATTCTGGTACACAATTGAATCGTCGTTAGCCAATCACTGAACACATACAGAGGGAAACAATCATTTAGCCACTTACACCTTTGGAGGATTTTGAATTTCTAAATATCCAAACATTTTGGAATGAGAGTGACAGCTGGAGTACCAGAACAAATCTCCACAAGTGGAGCCTGAAAATCTAGCTGAGATCGACCCCTTAACTGAAGAAGACAAATGTGCTACCCACATCATAACATAACAAAAATGGGTGCTCCTCTCAAATTATAATAGATGGATGGATAATCGCACGATGGAAGGAAACTGGAGAAAAACTTTGTAACGAGCCAAGTAAGAAGCTACAGACACAAAGCCACGTTCCAGAGGCACTAAGATTGTGCAATGGCGCTCTCTGTTGGACATGACAAACTAAACAACAAGATAGGAAAAAGTAGAGGACATGGATTTGCATTCTGGCTTATTTGGACGAGTGTTTGATGTGTTCAAAAGGGTTTTCGGTCTTCTTCATCTTGTTTTTTATTTTCATGAATTTTGTGTAGTGTTGATATTCAATATATTTATTGCTGCTATGTAGACTTACGAGTGGTTCAAAAACACATTGGACAAATACAGTATAATGATGTTTGACTAACCTACCAATTATTTATTCTTTGATCATTCTCAAATGGTAATGATTTACCATTTTCAACAATATGTAAATGCAATATAGAAACAAATATTGAGTTTTATCTTATAATTGTGTTTTAATTAACTCATTGAAAATTCATAGGTAGATATATCTTAATTCTTCATTTTACCAAGAAAGATTGGACAATTTTATGCAACTTTGGGGCAACAGTTCATGGAAAATTCATTTTCTATCCCACAATGAGAGCAAAAAGTCTTTCCAGTTTGGGGACACAGTCAGGTGCTCCAAAACCGAGGTATATACACAGCGTATGTGCAGTAGTTACCATATAGGAGAACAAATGTAGTTTGCAGCAGTGCAAAAATCACATGTAAAAGCCACTAAAATAGACATAACGCTGACATCGTTTTATCCAATGTTGTCACGCGAAAACATGCTTTTCGCCTTTGGGTAATCATGCTGTTAACACAGATAAACAAAGTATAATGAACACATGATTTCCTTAGTGGACATAACAATTGCGGAGACAGCAGGAACAGTGTGACTATAACGACCAGAATGGACACGCCAGTTAGCCACCGGGGTCCAGTAAAGATCACATTAAAGCACAGGCACGACAGCTGGGCCTTCTATGACTCATCTGCTCTTATGCAGTCCGGCCTCTGCTCAGCACCATCACAGGGTAACCTCAATTTCTTTTCTCTACAATGTTCAACAGTAAATAAATACAGACATAAAATTTTCTTACCCTAAACTTGTCAATTTTCAGTAACACTTTTGTACCAACCAGATGAACATACAGTATGTAGTAGTCATTTGGGAGCCCAATGTAGATCTAGCCATAGGGATCTCCACATCACCAACACAACAGTTAAAATTGTAGTTTGGACAGGAAGGGGAAAGCACCTTAAACAATCTTGATGGATCCAGAATTTTGCTATTTTTGCTATATATGTGTTGTTTATGCCCTTTTTTTTTCATTTTTACTTGGTACTTATTATTTTCCTGTTTGCTTGGAATTATTAATTTCAGTGAATTAAAACTGAGCACAAAGAAACATCATTTAAATTTTAAAAAATGGGTGCGAACAGATACCGGGTATCATATCAGCCTATACCTGGCTTTAATTCAAGGTCATCATGATAGTTGCGGCCCTATTAGAAATTGGAAAATATTGGCATTAATGTCTGACAGCCCATTGAGATGTACCCTCTGCAAGAATATGTATAGAACTAGAAAAAAGCATAATGGAAAATTCGAATTAAATCTATGTACCGCATTGTTCAGACTATACGGCACATTCAAAATGCTTTAACTTGATCTCAAATTGAAAGTGCAATTTATAATCAGGTACACCTTATGTATGAATGTCAAATTAAAGTAGAATAAAACATATTTGCTGTATTGGTTTGTTTCACTTGTGCCCTGTATATGGACATTTTCACAAAATATACCAGGCCTTATAATTCGGCGCACCTTAAAGTCTGGAAAATACTCAAGAAAAAGGCTATAGTAGGATATAACACTCTCTTTGAGAATAGCTGTCATTTTTGAGGAGGACATTTTATGTCAAAAGTACCAGTGGCATCAGTTCCACATACAGTATTGCGCCTCGGCTCCGCTGCGCTGCGCTGCACACAGAACTTGAAAAATCTTGTCTTCAGCCGTGAGCCGTGGTCAATTCCACAGTTCAGGAAGTATAAAATACAAAAAGAATGTCATCTACATCCGGATTAACAAAGAAAAAGCACTCCGCATGGACAAGATTGCCTTCTCCTTCGCTGATTGATTGGATGATCCCAAAAGCAATTGCTTTTCCTTCTCTGTGCAATTGACAGAGACAAAAGGAGTAAAATTCCCCCATTCCCGAAAAATATCAGCTGTTAAAGTGTGTATGTAGTCTGGGGCTCACCCCATGTAGTATAAACAGCATGAACATTCCTCACTGTTGTCCACCTTGGCGGTGCATTCCTGTGTACAAAAGAGAGGCCCTAACACTCTCTATTTCACAGTTTAGTCAGGTGGCTATTTGATGAATCGCAGAAAAGCACAGCAGGGTCTTTGTTCGGGGGCAGGGAATGCTTGAAAAGGTGTGTAGCAATGCTGCGTAATGCCTAATGACTTGGACCACTTACAGGGGGATGCAAGACTGCACAGTCGAAGGAATGGCTCACAGGAAAGGTTACTACTGTTTTTTGTCAATGCCAACTGATACTTTACATCACAGTCAACCAGTCAGCCTTACGTGTGTGTGTGTGCATGAGGATACATGCCTTTTGAGAAATCCAAGAAAGGTATGACAAAGGAAACTGAGCATGAGACTTGTAGACCTGAACAATAGACACAGGCGGCTAGCCATCAGTGCAAGAGACTGTAAATGATATCCAGGCATTAGTACTTGTGTGTGTGTGTGTGTGTGTGTGTGTGTGTGTGTGTGTGTGTGTGTGCGTGTGTGTGTGCGTGCGCGTGTGTGAGTGGGTGTCTTTTTGTCAATGTTTAACAGAACTACCTTTAGTAAAGGCCGTGTGTTCGCAGAAAGAAGATACTTTTGGCATGAGGCAACCAGGCTCTTTATAACCTGTTAACATCAGGTCCCAACAGACTGAAGGTCACTTGGGCGAATGAGCTGATGCAAAAAGAAAAAAGGTTGGAGAGATAAAACAAAAAAAGAGAGATGAAGAGCAAACAGTAATCTTCCCTGACAGTGTGGAGGTGAAGACAAAAGAGGACTTCCTAAGTGTTCAGAAAAGTGGGTTAGTGCTTTAGAAGGGAGGGTGGAAAAAAAGAACATTTTACTGGTAAAATCGGGGGACCTGAGCCTCTAAGCAGCAGATTGTCCCACATAAAGCAACTCTCCCGAGGAAGGTACAGGTTGACAGGAAATGAATGTGGAAGGACATGAATGATGAGCTGCCATAACATTGGGTACGCCTGAGATTCAATACTAGAGAGCTATATAAAACTCTCCTTTTACAAAGACAATAATGTAGTTCACAATTGTGCATTACAGTGAAATACTGCACTTTGTCATACTGTGAGATTTTTTGAATATTACGCAACTCTCACACGACTGAAGAATGTAGCCAAAATATTATGTATTGCCCTCAGCATGCCGTGAGACCTACAAATTTAACAGTTAGGTGTTGGACAACTCACATTATAAACCTACCATACCAAATAAAAACATCCCCAATCCTTATATAACAGAAACTAAACTAGAAAAAAAATGGTCGATAATAAAATGTGTATACTAACAGTAACCTGCGAGCAAACACAACTCAACTTTGTTCAACTTAACCAAAGGCCAGCTACATAACAATTAGCACATTTGTGCATTAATGCCAAAATTTGTAGATCACAGATATTCCAATTGATGTACAGTATATAACACATTTCAAACTATGTGAGTTTTTTCTTACGTTTGGGGTTTGAGTTTTTTTCTTTTTTGTTTTTTTAAGATTCATGTCAGTGTCTCATTTTTTCTGTATCCACTTGTACCAGTCAACTTCTTCCCTTGTGACAACCAATCAGCTCCCTCAGTCACTGGTGTCATGTCCAGTTGTGAATCCTTGATGTCTCATCAGTTTGGCTTGCATTCAGTTCCATTTTTTTCCACTTCTTGTCGGATCATTGTTGCTGTCACCGGCCCTTGTTGGTTTCTGTCACTGTCCTTGTCTTGTCTGGTTTTCTGCCCGGGTCCTGTTTTTCCCAGGTTCCTTGCTTTCATTTTGTGGCATGTTCATTCCTGGATTTGGTTTGTTACATTGAATTGTGTTTTTGACATTGTTTATGAATTTATTGTTTGATCCCAGTAACTTGTTTACTTTGTTTCCTCCTTAAATTATTTTTGAGCACTTAATACTTCGCAGTGATTAGAGATCAATCCTTTGCCAAAACCTTGACAGTTTTGACATAAGTCGTCAATGAAAAGCTTTTTTTTATCCAACGAGTTTAGCCACATGGGTATTACCTTTGCAGATTCCATGAAATGCAATATTTCTCATTAATATTTAGCCACAATTTTTTTATGGTTTCTGAGTACTAGGTTGGTTCAACTTGCCTTTGGGCTGTACTGGGCAATCCATCGCCAAATCGACCTGACACTGATGGAACGGGCAACTTTTTGACGAGTGGTTTCGCATTTTTAGTGTGTGCTTTATGATGCAAAGCCTTTGGAAAAAATACACGGACTGGGCACCCACTGAAGCAGGTTCATGTCCATCAATTGGAGTCAGTGCAGACAGTCTTTCTTAAGCTATAGATTCACATTGGAATCCCGATTTTTTTTGCCGCAATCCAACCTGTATCTGCTATCTTGATAGCAGCGTGAATGACGTTCGACTTTTTCAAATGCAACCCAGGCCACTTGGGTATGTGGTAAATCCGATACTTTTGACGTGCGACTTCAGTGTGAACAGCCATTCATTCGACTCGCACGTAACAAACAAGCGACAAACTTCACAGTTCTGCGATCAATAAGGTGCAAGCAGGTTGGAAAAACCAACACAACTTGGAGGACCAGACGAAGACAACTCGATGGACACTGAAGTGTATTTCGTCTGTCTCACTCTTCCTCAGCGAGTGATCTATTTGCTCAGAGCAAGCGAGAGAGACGTTGCTCGTACAGTGATCCCTCCTACTTCGCGGTCTCAGATATTGCGGTCTCAGTACTTCGCGGGTTTTTCAAGGAAAATTTAAAAATATTTCAAATCAAAAAAATAATTTAAAAATGCGCAAAAATGGGAAAAAATTGAAAAAAGCAAAAAAGTACATTATACAGTACTGTATTCATCAAATACCTAAGTAATATTAGTTAATAACTATTAAGAATTCTTCAAGCGTTAGAGTTTGTGACGTTTGTTACCTTATTTTGAAATGCACGCTTTTAATTTGTCGGGTCGCGTTGCATTTCCGTTTCCTGTTTTACGTTTTCTGTGCGTCATTCGGCTCGTTACGGTGACGCAGTGAATGACAACGTAAGCTCCTATTTATAGTTTATTATCATTTATGTTGATAACGCGCGCTACTGCCTATGTTTAGTAAGCGATGAGTGTTTATTCTGTTTATGTGTTCGTTTGTGTAGAGGTTGCACTTCATAGTTAGTAGTTGTTGTTAGTTGTTGCTAACCCGCTAATGTCAGCAAAAAATACAGTAAATTCATAGATTAAAGTTTGGCAAGTTTTTATATGTTAGTTGACTGACTTTAAGATTGTTGTTGATTTATTATTCAACAGATACTACATGATACACCATACATGAGCCAAAATAAATGTGAAGTTCAACGTGATGACTTGCGTACTCTTTCACCGGAGTCTTGGTGCAGATAACCGGTCCTGTGAACAAATTCTCAACAAACTAAGTAATATTAGTTATTTAATGAATATACAATAACGTTAATAAGGATAATGTATTGTTAAATAATAGGAGAAAGGAAATAAAATACGCCAAAAATACAAAAAAAAAAAGGATTGTTTATGGTTACTGCGGCTATATTGGGCCGAACATAGAAATCTAGGAACTGATACCCTACTTCGCGGGTTTCAGACTTCGCGGGGGGTTGACACCCCCCATTAACCGCGAAGTAGGGGGGATCACTGTATTGCACAAAATGGCATGAGAGAAACCTCACCCTTCCCCTCTTTCATTTATTTGTTAAATTCAACAAATTGAAAATATTCAAGCTCCACTATGACAGCCATTTCATGGCCTACATGGCCAGGTACTTCCATAAACATGTTAAGCACGCCCGCTGTTGGTGACGTCACGATAATCTCAATGTGCATGCGGGACAGTTTTGGGCCATTAAGCGTTCAACCACAGGTCACATTTTTTGGAAATGTGAATGATCTAAGCATGCGGCCCTTTAGCTCCGCCCTAATGGGTCTCTGAAGCTTTTTCAAAAATGGTTGAAAATGGAAAAAGATATTGAGTAATATATATTTTTGTTTAAATATAGTTTACAAACATGTCACAAACATTTTTTCAATGCATTAAAAATGAGTAGAAAAAATATTCCAACATTTATGTCAACAAAGATTTGCGTCATAGCCAGTGACGCATGTATCTTTTCGCTCTGTGTTTATGGCAAGAGGACGAGATCACACAATACTGCCCCTCGTATTTTTTGAGTGATGTCATGTGCATTCAGAACGCCGATTTTTATGCCTAGTGGCATCCAAAATGGCATCAAGAACGGCACTCTGGACGACAAGCAGCAACCGTCAGGCGTAAGAGCGACATTCCAAACACATTTAACTCAAAACAAACGTTGCATGATCTCATCCGCTTGCCATAAGTGGTGCCAGCAAAAAAATAAAATAAAATAAAATGAAATTAAATTTTAAAAAAATAAAAGAGGGTGGCTCGTATGGACAATGGATTCCAAAAGGAAAAAGAGAAAGACAGGTGAGAAGATCAGATATTCAATAATTTGCTTTTGTGGCCAATGCAGGACTACCTGCATGCCTGCTTTATAATGAGTTGCCAAATACCAAAAACATCTTAAATGGCCCATGTTGAGAGGCTGTTCAGTGATGTCCGAAAATGGAAGTCAAACGGGTAAGAACACAATCCTGTCATAGGCACATATATAGTAGCATATTGTCTGGTTCTAAAAAGGGACTTCTGATTTTTGTAATTGGAATGACAAATAGGTTTATTATTGTGTTTGGAATGACAAATAGGGATATCAGTGTGTTTTGTTGCTCCAGTCCCAGGATAGTGTTTTATTTTGTTGTTGTTTTATCCAATTCTCACAATAAAAATGACAGCAAAAATCTGATTTGGTGAGTGTTTTAGGCTCATTTTAGCCTGAGTCATTTTGATAGCAAGTTAATATATTATATATAATATTATATATAATATTATATATATATAATAGGTATATATATATATATATATATGATATATATATATGATATATATATATGATATATATGATATATATGATATATATATATATATATATATATATATATATATATATATATATATATATATATATATATATAGAGAGAGAGAGAGAGAGAGAGAGAGAGAGAGAGAGACACAGCATGTGTTGCCTTCACTATAAGGCTGGTAGAAGGCTTTCACATTTTTTCGGAGCTCTAGAAAAATGTGTTTTGTTTTGTTTTTGCTTCAATATGTCTCTTTCAACATTTTGGGTTGCTGACCCATGCTGTATAGACGTTTGTAGTCCTGAATTTCTCAAGTGTTAAAAGTGGTTTAAAAGTCTTACTCACTTCAAGGTATCGGGTCAGTTTGATGATGCATAGACTAAGTTTCCCAACCAGCCTGGGAGTCTTCTGTGTTGCTGTCACACTTATTGATGGTTCCCAGCCGTCTGCTCAAACATCAGGTGAGCAAAGAGTGTCTGTTATTGAGAAAAATCAACGGGCCTTGCTTGATACTACACTGCAGCGCTTCGTCACTGTCTGAATGTGAGTGCGTGTGTGAGTGAAACAGCGAAACAGAGCCTGACACAAGGAACAGCTGCAATGAATGACTAATCTGAGTTGAGAGCACAAACGATGAATATAGTGGAGCATGTTGTTCATGTGAAGACACGTAGGAACAGACTGAGGTATGACTCGCATCTCCGACTGTGCTGATGTCAGGTGTGAACATGAACATGATACCACTGCCTATATGATTGGACTCGCAGCACATCCTCTTCTACAGGCATGTCCAAAGTCCAGCCCAGGGGAGAAATTCAACCTGCGGAGAATTTTTTCCAGCCCGCAGCCTCATATAGCTCTGTTGACTAGTGTGTAAAATACATGCTAACTGCAATTTCACCTTCACTCACAAGAGGGCAGCATCAATCTGTCCAAAACGATGACTCTGGGTTCATTTAATTTCTTTTAATTGCAAGGTTCCTGACTCCTCATTCCTGAAAACATTGAATGCAACCCAGAAGTTTTACGCTGCCATATGACGGAGCGGCTTGATTGCCTTAAACATGCAGCGGGATGCGAAGATGGTGCATTGAAGAGCTCTCAAGGAACATCTTAAATCAAGGGACTTCAAATTAAATTTAAGTTTTAATCTGTTTAATTTCTTCTTTTTTTCCACTTTGAAAATACATTTTTTCTAGGTGTGTGTTCTATTTGTAGCAATATTTGATACTAAAAATATCTAATTACAGTGGAACATACTGTAGTTATACTCAACCTACATCTTTAATGCAGGCCAGTCATCTGCAATTTACAATAACCAATAACGAAACCAGTGAAAACATTTAGTTTTATAAAGACCAAAACGACTTCAAAATCATGCAATTTGATGCTTTATTTTCCTGATTTTGAAATGAAAAAATGTGTGAACATTTATTTTCATAGTGAAGCTTTATTTCCAGCGAAAAGCCGTATTTCAAATGAAAACCACTCTGGTGAATATGATATTTTGAGCATATTTTCCCAGTAGTCATATTTCATGTTTGAAATGTAATTTTTACTGGTAAATACTGTTACTTATTTCCCTGTTTTTAAATCTAAAAGTTCAGTAAACATAATTGTCAGTGATATGTCATGGTTCAAATGAACCCAAAGAAGTTTAAGAATCTTCACATAGATATAAATATAAATTGATGGCAGATTAGTTTGCTAAGATTTGTTTAGGTGAATAGTTGTTCCATGTAGAAAAGAATGTCAGGCTAAAATGTAGCTGCTCAATGGTTGACCCCTACATTGTCACCTCACTCATGAAGTTTGGTTACTCTTTACTAGTCAATGAAGCCAGACATACTATACTACGATAATAAAACTACGGTTGTTATGTCATCTTAAGACACAGTGAATTCATTTGTTTTTGGTTAAGTCCTCAGTAGTGAACATCCTGGCCTTTTCAATGATTTTTCATGTATTTGGGATGCATGTAACTTTGCTGTCTTGCGGAGATAAAATGAACATAACTGTGGACACAAAAACAAAAGGCTAGGTCTCAGAGGATATAATATGATAAAATATGAGACCATATGTAAATGAACAAAGTAAGGTAAAACACAGAGGTGGGGACTTCGTCAGCACTGATGGACTATCCGTCAGTCTGTCGCCAACGGACACCCGTTTTGCTGACGGACCAACGAATGACGGTAGACGATAGAAGTGTTTTAATTCCCAAATTAATGCCCTTTTTTTTTTTAATTAGTAAATTTAACTTCATGAATAATTTGTTTCACTTGTAGTGTATGTGACAGGTGAAATTTAGTCAGATGTTAATGAAACTGTCTTCTATAGTTGTAGAGCAGGCAGAGACCCATGATCTACCACTTCCGAGTTATGTAAAGTATGATAATGCCATCCAGTGGACATGATTGTTAATTGCACTCTTGTTCCCTGTATTAAAGATAGTGTAAATTTTTAGAATTTTCTATTTAAAATAGAACTCTGACAAATCACAAGATGAGAGCAAAACAAAACAAAGACAGATTGTGAGTATGTGCTCATTTTGCACACCTTGCGGGCTTATTGTGTCCTCACAAACAGGTGAGCTAATATTTAGTCAGTGAGAAAGATACAAATGAGATGGTTATAGATTGAAGGGGTGAGCGTTGCATTGCAACAAGGACGTTACCACTGGTGTGTGAAATTCTAACAAATAGCTCTATTATGCATCTTGGTGAGTAAATGTTTTGTTTTCATAGAAATTTGGCAGTGAAATGAACAAAATATTTTGATTATGTCGTTCTGCTTTTAAACGACCAACTCATTTCTATGCTAATGATATCTTCACATGGCTTGTAGGGAGTGAAAAACCAGATGAAGCCCTTTTTTATATATTTGCGCGAGCATTCCTACAGAGGCCCAGCAAAAACATGGCCCCACATCAATATAGAATGCAAAGCTTGTGTGAGGACATAAAAAAAGTGTAAAACATTTTTCGGTGAAAACGTCCCTAAGCAGACCATGAGAATCCAAACATAGCATGCAGCTGGATGAATTTAGTTTTGAATATAAAGTGAACTTGAAGCATTTAACTGCAACAATTGTGATTTGACAAAGGGCTTTTTGAGACATAAACACACGTCTTGAATTTTACGGCAAATAAAAGATAGCCTGAGTATGGCAATCATGTATTAAAGTTGTATGTCTACTCTTGAGAACCTAAGGGCCTGTTTGCTTGGCATTTTATGACGAAGGAAAAGAGTTTGAGCCTTCAGAGCAGTGAGGCTCCATTGTTGACTGGGTACACAGTGCTCCTTTGAGGCATTGAAAGAACATTTTGTCATTCCTTGGACACAACTCTTTCCTCAACTGGCTCATGGTCTAAGCTTCTACTTTTATTTATTTATTTATTTCCGGGATAAGTGTTACCTTGGCAACATCTATATGACCTTTCTCCCTCTCTGTGGGTGGTTATGTGCACATTAGCAAACTTAGTTCATCACCAGGTCTCGGCTGAGCTTCGTTAAACACTCAGCATAGAAGTCTGTCTTTCTTTGAAACCTGCACTCATTGGAATTCACTCAAATTCCATATCAAGTTTATTAGGAAATTATGAAACAGAATGAATCAATGAAAAAATCATTAACATCTGCATCACGCTGCATTAAAAGATTGATTTTTCCTCCCATCATTAATTCTACCACATGACTTTAAACTCAGTTTAGCTAAATTATTCCGTTATTTATTATACATCTGCTTCATCCACTACTTGGTTTATTAAAAGTAGGAAACAACCAGCTTATCGTTGACAGTATTCTGACTTTAAAACGCAACATGATAAAGCCTGTCTTCAATGGTCATTTTACCTAGACAGCACATGAAGTTGAATAACAATATTGAAATCATATTACAAAGTCACTACAGTAGAGATGAACAAAATGTTTGCCCTTTGAAAACACTTAGTCAAAATGGCAAAACAATTCTTTTTTTCAGTTTTGGCCAAAAGACAATTTAATCTGAAACGTTATGACTGAAAACAGATGTTGAGATGAGGTGAGGTGAGATGAGATGAGACGGTGACACTGCTAGAGATATTCTATTTATTACATTATATTTCAGAAGTAACACATCATTCACATCTATGAGCACACATCAAATACTCTTTTTCAAAAATAGCAGAATGTCCACTTTTTCTTTTTCAAGCATACCCTTGACTGCTTTAACTGTCATATAAATAAATACAGAAATTATGGAATGGTGAATTTTGTTTACCTTGTTGGACAGATCCTGGGCTTTTGCTATCATACTTCTTTGTTAAATCGTTTGAAAATCAGTCCGTAATGGATGGTTGGTCACTGCCAGTAGCACCTATTTTAACTTTCATATCATGTTCTGCCTTGCTTGAACCAAATTCGGACAATGCTTGTTGTGCCTGACTGGTGAAGTAGCATGCGAGTTGTCATTTGAACAAAAAACTCCCAAAAATGTTGTATTTAGTGCTTTCCCGACGTGCGCTCACATGTGACAAAGGATTTGGTGAAGCTCATGGGTCGAAGGGACACGAAGAGCATCATGGGTAAAGATGATCATGTTTATTGTTATGGTTCCATAACTGTGTTAGAGGAGTGCCACCTTGAGTCCTATTGACTGTTTTTATTGCCGTCACATCATGCACCTACAATCATCAACACGCCAGCATTAAATATATATATATATATATATATATATATATATATATATATATCATAATCAATCACTGATCAAGAATACTAAGAAACAGCTACATCGATTACACTGTCCTTGTATGATGCGGCACATGGTCTCCAGCGTTAGCCTCTAATTATACTGCATACGCAGTGCACTTGGTGCATTCAAAGACAGTCAAGCGTTTCAATCTTAGACAGAAAAAGTCTGTAAATGCATAAAACGTTAAAAACAGCAATTATCCACACAATCTGGGCTTTCTATCAACCTATATAAGATGACATCAAAAAGAACGGTGGGGTGATAGTAATGTAATATTTTACAATAAATGGTCCCTCTACTCATTTACGTTTACATTATCTAATCGAATAATTTGGCTTCTGTCATCCATTCTAGTGATTGGTGTATCAATGAATAAAAATAAAGAATAAAACTGTCTTTGTAGTATATAAATAATATAACATTTCACAAGCACATGAAAACGAGAACCACAGAAAACTTCAACAATGGCAACACCCAACAAATGCACAGTAACGTTTCACTGAAGCCACAGACGTCTGGGATGTACAGGGCGGAGGACGCAGCAAAAACCAACCACTTCTAAAAGCTTTCATCAACCCCACTGGCTAACTCAAAGAACTTGGAGAGAGTTGTGGGCAGAAGGGTGCGCCGTCACACACACAGATACCAACATAGAGCAAATGGTATAGCCCAACCACTTTAAGACCATTCAAAGATGGTGGTAACCACAATTGAGTGGACCGCTTGGGTGAGCATCACCAGTTTAGAAAACAACATTAAAATAAAGTACATGTCTTGTTAAATATTGTAATAATAAGTGTACTAAGTGTCATAGTGCACTCTTGGGTGGCTTGAGCTGACACAGCCAATTTGAACAGCATGGAGGAAAGGCCTCATGGAGTAAGGCCTGATGCGAAGAACAGAGTTCTCCTTTGCTTCCTGTGAGAGAAGCAAGCAAGCAGTTGATCAACAGGATGGTGAGTGAATTGAAATATTAAAAAAAACAAAGATTTAAATACAAATACAGTATGTGCATGTTGTTTGCTTTGCTTCTTTTGCTATTTTGCACTCCCTTTCTACGTCAATTTCTACAGCAAGACAATAGATGCCACAAAACAGCCCCCAAATCATCAATCATACATTTAGCAATCAAAATCTAATCCAAAGCGCATTTTTGCAAAGAAAAAAGTGCCTCCCTTCAAATCTTTACACACATCTAACAACTTCATTTCACAGTATAATTTGAATAAAAATAGCAGTCAATAAGTTTGACAGAGAGGGGATCTTCTCTTTTTGCGATCAGCTTGCAGCAAAAAAAAAAAAGTCATCACTCATTGGGTGACTTTTAAAAATGTTGCTCCAATCACAGATGATATGTCCACTAACTTAACATCAAAAATATTTAAAGCGCAAGCTGGACGAATGGCGTTTTGTCTGCAAAAAGCATAGAATTAAATTACAAAGTAGTCACTTCGGTTTTATACCAACAAAGGCTAAGCCTGAAGCAGTCTGCAGATAATACACCATGGACTTCCTGCAAGCCATCTTAAACACTCTCATTTAGACAAGGTGAACACACAAATAAGACATCGTTTGATACAGTGTGAGAAGAAGTAGGCTTTTAAACTGAAGTATGCTTCATTCAAGAATTGAGTTCAGCATTTAATACAATCATTCCCTAGCCAGCTGCTCATACAAAAGACTCAGACACTTGGGAGTCTAAAGCACTGTCCATAACTTGCCTGACTTTCTATCGGAGCTGCTACAAAAGACTTAAAGATCATCACGTAGATTGCAAAGGCTCCACAGTGGTGGATGCTCAGTGTTTGCTGACCCATATCTTCTGGCCAACACACAGCACCAACAGCATAATCATGTTTGCAGAGGATATAGGCCTGGGTGATTTATATTTTTTTTCTGATTAATTTGAATCATTCTTTCAAAAAGTAAAAAAAAAAAAAAAAAAAAAAAACAAGCTATTAATATTGATACGTGAAACTTTGCTAGTGGATCAAGACTGTGTCTTGCAGCTTTCCAAGGAGGAGTCTGTCACACAAAGAAGCACATGTGATGAAGTTGCACAATGGAGAGTGATCACGGAACTGACCTCGTTCCACATCGCTAAAGATCAAGAACTCATACGTATATACTGTGGAAAAGACTAGGGCGGAATTGTCCCATGCAGCACAAAAATGCCTCAAGCTGGAGGCAGTGTGAAAAATGTATCAATAATATATATATTTTTTTTAGTAAAAAAAAAAAAAAATGGGGGCAGGGGTATTGCTACAAACACACACAAAAGGGCTTGCATTGAATAGAATAGAACAGAATAGAATAGAATACCTTTATTATTAGTGTATAGTTAGCATGCAACAAAATTGGCAGCACCTTTTCCAAATAGTTTTGTTTGTATCCTGTGATAAAAATTACAGTGTTCATCTTTAACAGGGTTGAAAAATGTTAAGCTTTAACTTCATCACTCATACAATGTTCTATTATGCTACATTTGTTTTGCACTTTAATTCCAAGAGAGAGTTATGTATGTGAAAGGGTAGCTAAAATAAAAGCAAAACTTGCTTTGAATTATCATGTCTTTTCAATTATTTACTTTAAAAAAATAGGAGAGAATAGGAGGTGGGGGAAAAAAAAAAACAGAAATCGAGTTTTTGAGAGAAAAAAAATATTGGAGATTTTATTTTCACCAAAAATCGCCCAGTCCTAAAAGAGCGGCTATATTTTATTACCTGAATGAGTGATGTTATGGGTTAGGGTTACAATGCAATATACTACATTTTGACTTCATCATATCAAAATGTAATATGTCACATTCTTATTTAACCTCATGCTTTACTATTGCACACCCAGGAAGGGGGTTAGTGTCACATGAACTCTGCAGTGCATCCAGCATGACTTGTGACAGCAGATCAATATACGATGGAGTATGTACGACTTCCAGAGGTTAAAAGGTGGATGCCTCTGAGATGAATGAATACAGCCAATAAATAAACTGAAAGAGAGTGTGTGCTTAGAAACTACAGTACAGCCCAAACATACTGAAGGCATGAATGGGCAATCCTGGAGAGGCAGAATCAATATCACATCCTTCCCGTTTCTTTCTATTGCACCATTAACATTCCTCGAGCTTCAATTTAAGGTCCAGACGGCGATCCAACCTTACACACACTCCTACGCGCCAAATTTTTATTATTGGCCCCTCAATAACAAACCTCCAACATAAGGTGCTTTTAAAAAGGTGAGAGAGAGAGATCTTTTTTTTTTTAAGTCAGGTTCAGCAACTTGTTGTTCATGATCGGTTATGGGAGGAAAAACCCCAGCATTTTCAGACTGCATATAACAACACCAATCAAAAACAGTTTTTACAAATCTCATCAAAACAGATCTCATTCCTATTCCATCTAAAAAATGCCCCCCCCCCCCCCCCCCCCACACACACACACACACGCACACACACGCAAACACACACATTGCTCTCAGATCTTGGCAGTCATGTTTAAATGGTATAGGGCAGTGCTTCTCAATTATATTTTGCCAAGCCCCCCTTATGAAAGAGAAAACTATAGAATATATATATAAAAATGGTAATAGAATATCTAAACCTGTATCCTTTTTAACATTAACAAAAGAAAAAAAGCAATATAAAACCCTGGCAAATAGATCTGCTGTGAATGCCTTTTGTTTGCAAAGGATCGATTTGGTGTTTGTAGCTACACTGGATTTGCAAACTTCAATTATTTAACCAGGGCAGCAAAGAGACACCAAAGCACGAGTGGACACACGCACTACGGTGCTTTTAAAAACTTTTTGGGACACCCGAGTGGATCTACTGTACATGTCAGTGCCAAGAGAACGAGAGCAGGAAGAGGTCAAGAAAAATCGGGAGATATTGAAAAGGAAAGAAAAGGAAAGAAATGAAATAATGTTCTTATATTAAACTGTGATTTGTAATTTGGACTTCATAAAATTTTGTGGATATTAATTTTAAATGATTAAGTTTTGACAGCATCCCTTATAAAGAAAAGTTTTAATGGCTGATGCGGGTTTATTGACGTTTAAAAGCTCCAGAAAATAGCCTGTGTAGCGCAGTAATGCGTATGCATGAGGGGTATTTATTTGAGAGTCTGACATCAGAGAAAGTTTATGTATGAAAGTCATGGACCGCCACTGATGTATATTGGCATCATCTCTATTTGAGCACTCATATAGGGCAACGTCCTCTTAATTTCTTTTGTTGGCATTTCAGCTTTGAAAGAGCATTTCCCAAAATTCAGATAGAATTGACTCACAACTACTCCGCACAGCAATGGTTACTTGATTACTAACTCGATTCTAAAATTAAACAATTATGATTTTTGATAATAGAGTAATCAATTCGAGATCTGATGTAATTTAAAATTGTCCAAATCATTTGTATTTCAGCTGCTTAACAATATTAATTATCTGGTTGCTGTAGACAATAATTCTGCTTACATGGAGGCACGTAGGCAAAATTATATTTTTGTTGAAAGAAAATACATTCGGAAACATTTGCTTTTACTCTAGAAAATAATAATCAACATTTTTGCTCTCACACTTGGCTTCTTATTGACTAAAAACTAAGTCAGTCTTCATTCATGTTTTTTATTTTCTCCACTGTCAATTTTAAAAAAAATATATCGTATTTTGAATTTTATAAAAAGAATTAAAGCTCATTGTTTTAATCTGATTCATTGATTATTGATGATTAATCATGATTTGCAGGCCTACCACCAATATCATATGGCAAAAACGTTACTGATACAAATTGTCTGGTTTCAAACAGTACATCTCTTTTCTTTACAACTCCAGAAATTCTAACAAAGCAGCGGCGATGAAAGCAGCATCAGAAAGAAAGAAGAACCGGCAAAGCGGTAAAGAGGAATATGTGAAAAAGTTGCTAGGGGTTAGATTAGAAATCCATCTGAGACTGTCTACACTGCTCAAATACAGTAGCTAACATGAAGCAGATGTTGAGAGCCACCGGATGTGGGATGCGTTTGCATCGGGTCATAAACAGCTGAGTTTTGACCTACTTCTTAACTTTTTATGGATGCCGTTTTTCCCCATTAGCAACTGTCAATTGTTTGTATTGCGCATACACATGTTTTAAGTTCATATGACACTTGCAAAACCATTACAGAAATTGAGAAAATTTGCTGAGAATTGGAGAAATATGAAGAAAATATAAGCACCTACTTAAAAATAATCCATTATTAAGTCGGGTGCAAGCATCCCAGCACAATTATATTACTAAACCATTTAGGAATATTAGGCAGAAGATGAAAAATGAAATTATGTTTTATTTTCTAATCCAATCCACAACTGGACACGAAAAACACTCAAGTCCCCGTTGGGATATTACAATGTTTTGCTTAAAGGGACAAAAATGCTAGACTGTGGTTGGGAAGTGTAGTACTGTAAAGAGGAAAGGCAATTAAAATTTTATTTGATGGCATGCACAATGTAGTGAAGGTCTCGGGTGTAATTAAAGTGAAACAGCCACAGAGCAGAGCTAAATACACTAATGTGACTTTAAAATTAGATAAAAGGGTGTGCCAAATAAGTTAGTTCAACATGAACGAGAGCTCCAGATAAAGAGGTAAACAGAGATATTAGAGTTTTGTTTCTTAGCTTGTCATTATGAAAATGGCATATCAGTGCCCATTTGCGCTCAAGTAACAACCAAATATGGCTTACCTGCGTTTCTGCATTTGGCATTGTTTGCAACCTGAGCTGTGATTGGTTGTTAACTGAGCTCCGAGAAGCTGTGACATCTTTTTCCCAGTAACAGCAAGTGGCAAAGATGAGCTTGATTTTTTTTTTTTTTTAAAGGTGGATTTTTCCCTTTAGTTCATATTCCACTGATGCGATATTAATCAAAAGGCACGGTTTAGTCTTGTTGAGCTGCATATAAAACACTATTGTAAAACAACATTTGACTTAACTTCCCCTTCAACTTTTAATATCAATATATTTGCATTTATCATTTTAGGACTGTTTTACACATTCAGTAGAACTTTAACTTTTGGGTACAATACAAACTAAAAGAAATTTTAGGAGTAAAAATATCCCGTTTTTGATGCACACTTGGGCCTTTTACGTTACTATATTTTAATGTTGGTCATCATAAACGTCTTGGGAGTTCAATACTTTCCGTATTTGTTGTCACATTTGGAGAATCTGTTAAATGAAACCACTGTTAAAGGAAAGAATTAAAGGATGAAAATGGGATTACTGTACTTTAGTAGTGCGATTTAACGCACAAAACGACTTCAAAAGAAGAATTTTGAATGATAGAGCAGGTAAAATAGCACCTTAGATATTGAATTAGAGTAAGAAAGATATAAATAGAATGTGGTCCCCCCCCCTTCCCCGTGACGTGTTGATGCTTTGCCTACCTGTGATGTGTTGATGTAAAGACTCTTTCTGAACTTCCCTCGCCGTATTTCCATTTCAAGAGCCGAGCCGCGGGCAACCGTGGCTCTGGTTGTTTGATTCCGACAAAACATACTTACTGGCAGCCTCACACACTTTCGCTCCCGCAGGGACTCGCGAGCCAAAAAAAAAAATAAAAAAAAACGAAGGGAGTTCGTAATGATTTCAATTCGAAATCTAGACGCCGAACTCCGATCCAGGTGGTTGCCCCCACCGGGGAGCGATTACGTCGTTATTCTCTTCAAAAAATGGAAGATTGAAAACAAAAAGAGAGAGCGAGAAAGAGTGAGTAACGTTCCCCCTCTCAAAAAAACTTTCTGTGATATGTGTCCTCCTTGCTGCAGTCACTGAAAAGTACCGGAGCGGAGGCAAGTTTGCCCTGCCCCGTTCACGCAGACTTCAACTGGTATTATGTCAGGCCTGCCCTCAAACTTCTCCGATGCAAACTCCTAACCGGAAATTGAATAAATCCACTCAAGTTCAAATAATTGTTGTATGTAAGCGCATTCGAATGTTTAAATGCAAAAAAAAAAAAACATTTGGTACACTTAGATAATTCAACGAGCCGCATCAATTCCAGTTCTACTTTATGAAGTTTTATTTTTTTCAACAAGTGTCTATCCACCTTATTCCTACCGCTCCAGCCTTTACGTGAAAAAAGCTAAGGACTTCCGGCGATGACGTAAGCAGCGTTTTACTATAGTAACTGCGCGACTTAAGCAATGTGAGAACGACTGTTGTTGCCACCTGAAAGCGAAAACATTTAAATCCCTCATCCTACTCCCACACAATAGGAAAGGATGACAAAAAATGGGACCAGCAGAGTCATGCTTTCTAAACTCAATTAGACGTGAGGTTTTGAGCAATCTTAAAAGCACGAGTGTGTCAGTACCTCCACAGCCTCCACAGTAATAATATTGGTCGCATTTGTTCAGAGGTTGGACAGTCTTATATAGCTTTTCCAAAAACTTTGCTGTGATTCTTTCATTAAATTCAGAGGTTAACTAACAGCTAATTGTCATGTTTTCCACACAAACCACACCTGAAATCTGATGTCCCACATCTCCACTGGTGTGCCGCAATGCAAGCACATTTGCACACGTGTACTGTCAGCCTCATCAACAAAATTAAAAGGAGCACACGTAGCAATGTTGAGTTGGTATTTTTCACTCTAAACCAAGACTCTCGGACTAATTCCACTGTCTTATTCATCTCATCCCGCCAGGTTTGTTGCTATAAACTCCCGATAGTCGCAGTATCAAATTCTCCTCTTTGTTTCTGGTGCATGTTTTAAACACAGTCCCTGAAGTTACAATGTTGTTGTTTTTTTTTTTAGGTTTTTTTTTTTAGACAAGCTCCAAATCTGACAAGTCTGGTCTGATATGTTTCAATGCAAGAAAACCCCACTAATGATGTTTTAGAGCAGGGGTTGAACAACGTTTCGACTCGAGGGCCAAGAAGGGTTCTAAAGTTTGAAAAGAAGGCCGGACCAGGAGCAGACAGATAGAGTGTGTTCCATCTTTTAAGAGGAAAAAAGGGACATCTTAAAAACATGCTTTGATTTCAATAGAACATGAAAACAAGCATTCCAACAGTGTTATTCATGACCCATGTATTTAACTATTGAAATGACTCTTACAAAATTAAATGTTGCTCGTCCATGTGTGTCCATTTTAACTGGCTAGTCACCAGCTCCCCAAATGCTACCTGGAGACAGCTGGGATAGCCACCAACAAGCATGTGACCCTAGTGAAGATGAGAGCTAATAGAAAATGTATGCATGGATGGACGAACTCCTCCACTGAAAGTTAAATGAACAAAATACAGCTTTTTTTTATTGCTAACAGTTACTATTTTAAAGCACAGATAGTTCTGTTATCCTTCAGGATATTAACATTATCATTCTCCCCCTGTCTTATAATTTATTCAAGTTCGGCGGGCCGGATTAAAAAGCTTAACGGGCCACATATGGCCCCCATGCTGTAGTTTGCCCATGGCTGGTTTATAGAAAAGAAGTGTGTGTGCGTGTGTGTGCATGAGTGTGTGTGTGCATGTGTGTGTGGGTGTGTGTGTAAGGGGTGAACAGCCCACTTTGAAATTTGATACCAATACAAATTGACAGGGTGTAAGACTGGTTAGCACGTCCACCTCAGAGTTTTGATGTTCCGGGTTCGCTTTCAACTCCAGCCTTTCCATGTGAAGTTTTCATGTTCTTCCCATGCCCATGTGGCTTTTCTCCGAGTACTCTGGTTTCCTCTCACAATCCTGAAAACATGTATGGTAGGTATAAGTGGTATGAGTGTAAATGGTCATTTGACTCTGTGTGTCCTGCGATTGGCTGGTAACCAGTTCAGGATGTACCCCACTGACTTGCCGAAGACAGCTGGGATAGGCACCAGCTGGAAGTTGAAGGCCTACACTTCATTGGTTCCCCATGAGTGCCTTCAGGAATATGATTGATAAGTCAAGAACTATGCAGCAGCAGAGTGGGAAAATGTTAAAGGGCCAACCCACTGGGAATGATTCATTATTCATGAACATACTTGAGTTTGGTATCTTTAATCAGGAATATGATATTAGCTTGCATTTTCAAATTTGATCAATTTCCTTGGGTGAAATCAGTAAGTAATTAACAAGTTCAAAAACGTCTTCTAAAAAATGAGCAACAAAAGATGGCAACTTTGCCCAGCCCTCTTCCAGGACGTGTGAAAAAATGTCTACTAAAAATCATTGTAGAAATATCGTTAATTATGTCAATCCACAGGGATCAATCCCCTATGAAACTGTATTTGGAAATATCCATGCTGCTCATTTCTGCCCAATTCATTCAAAATATCACAACGATTAGTGACTCCCTGGCACACTAATGAGAGGAATGAGGACATGAGCAGTGCATACAATTTTGCCATGCCAGTGTTACGCTTATACAACAGATCAGTTTTATTTGATAAGTCACAAAGATATGCAAACACTGTGCAAGACCAATTGTTTGCAGGTCGTTATGTATAATATTTAAATTCATAAGCGATAGTTTGACTAACTTTTTCTCCCAAATCCACCTCCAGGGGGTACACTTAGCATCCCAATGCGAAAATGATGCCACCCAGGCTGGCCAAAATCAGCTGCCGTAAGACCTAATGCGGGTGTGCTGGATTTTTCTAAGTCTAAATTTAAAAGATTGCAATGACAACCGCCGGGCCTATCAAACATGGATTCACTCAACAGGCCACATCAGCAAGCTGACTTCGCTCCACAATCAGCAACATTGTGCAAACTGAGATTTCAGTCCGCCTGGCTTACTCGTATGCTTGCCCAGGTACAAATAAAAAAAAAAAAAAATGTCCACAGGTCTATATTTGTTTCAATATAACGATAAATTTATTTCCACAGTAGTTGCCAGAAAGTCAGGAAACATGACAATGCTTGCCTTCTCCTCTCAGTGACGTTGTCTGTCTCCTAATTTAAGGGCATCCGGGAATTTGTCGACAGCCGACACGAAAATAAACCCACCTTTTATCACTTAGGAGGTTTTATTTAAGGGGGAGTTTTAGTGTAAACACCATTAACACTTTAGTGGCCCTTTAAGCTTGACAAAATCCACCTACACACATGCAGTGATGTCATGAAAATGATGAAACTGCTATTTTTTCTGTCGGTAGGCACTATTTCTGCCTGACTGAAAAATTACACAATGACAATACACAATGTTTGATCAATGCATTTTAGGCCATCTGACTTTTACGTACCTGAATGTGATTCCACTAACTGCTGTTGAAGGTGGCAGTAAGTTAGCCTATGTCACCATGGTTAGGACAAAGTCAATTTATGAGGATGGAATGTGACCAACTATTTACTGAACCTGCTGTGAGGGGAATTCACTGAGGTCAGAGTGTCACGGAGGATCAGTCACAATGAAGCAGAGGCCACAGCCACATGGAAACGGCAACCTGCTAGGTGGATGCAAACCCATGGGAGGAATGCATGCGCGCAGGCGAGAAGTTCACAATAGAACAGGTCTATATAGGCAGGCGGATTTACAAAAATGGACCTCAAGGTCATTTCTGGGGCATGTCAGCATTCCCAAAGCTACATTTGTCCTTTTTGCAGCCTTTCCGTCTCCAAAGCAATAATTGCATCCGGCAGAAAATGGGATTCTAGGCCATTTCATTAAGGAGTTACCACATTGTGCCTCTGGTGATACGAAAACTTGTCATAGATACATTTATTCCCTTGATTCTTCACTTTTACATCTTCATAACACTCTCCTTAGTTGACAATGGTCAAATTATTTGCCCTATCAGTATTATCATGATATAATTTACAGTTAGATTTAAAGGTATTTGGGAAAGGTAGAATTTTTAATCCGGTTGCATTTTTACACCACCACGATGGATTCCAACTGATAGAGTCAGCATGTTTTAACGTTCGGAAATTATAGCCATTTTATGCACACAGAGATGTTCCGGGGAAGTGCAACATGCTGCTTCATCATTACAATTACAACATTATTTAATGACATGTAGCCACCTATTCTCTAAATTCCACTTCATAAAGATTTATTTTCTGGGGTTTCTGTGTGCCTTTTTTTTTTTTTTTTCAGCAGCAAATGTCTGGAGGTTTGGTTTTATTGTGGCTCTTCACTGTGAAAATATCAGCCCTAGCAGTTTTATAGCATTTGCCTAATTGGGGCTCTTCAGACAGCTCTGTACAATTTACAAAACCACCTTACTGCTGTCAGCAGTGATGTCATCAATAAGCACTACTGAAAATCTTCCACGTTGTGTTTTGATTTTACATGGTGTGATAAGGTTTGGATTGTGAGTTCATGTCCTTAGCCATGGTCTCATCTGTGCAAAACGTGGTTACTAATACTGATGTTTTATAAAACAAAATATTTTTAAAAAACCCTATTTAAATTTATGAAATTATTTATTTATTGTTGTTTGTTTTAAACACAAGTTTGTCAACCTAAAGTGGATATAAAATGTCTACACACCCTTGTTCAGGTTAGGGATATAAAAATTAAGCCAAGATAAATCATTTCGAGAGATGACTGTTTACATGTTTTCGGTTGAAAGGAGCCGCCTCCTTTGAATGTTATTTATAAGCAGGATGTCTGTTGATGGGTGCTTGTGTAAATAGCTTTAGGCTGTGCATCTCATGCCGCAATGTGATCTAACCGGAAGGTGTGTGTGCGTGTGAGCGTCTTTGTGTGTGTGTGTGTGTGTGTGTGTGTGTGTGTGTGTGTGTGTGTGTGGGGGGGGGGGGGGGGGGGGGGGGGGGGGGGGGGGGGTTGACTCCCAGACTTCACCATGTGAATTCTCCCAGCCGGTGTATGTGAATTGCAGATAGTGTTTACAGGTCTCATGCCACCATGGTCAGTGGAGAATAGACACATGGAGGGGGAGGGGGGGGGGCACCTTCTCCAACCGGGTCTGCCCGCCTTTCAACTCTTCTTGGGGGCTACGTGTGAGCCCTTTGGGCAGCTCATCTTCACACAAGCAATGTGCTTATGTGTATACTTTGTCATGGTACATTTCAAACCCATCTGGAAGGAAAAGATAGGTTTGCTTTTATCTGCATCTTCTTTTTGTAAATCCCGCTAACTATATTTTGCTGGTATCTGCTCCATTTTTTTTCTCTCCTATGCCTGCATATTCATAGTAAACAAACAAACACGACAGCTAGTCAATGCTGACGCAGTGGCACAACGTTACAAAATGGCATCAACAAAGGAACTGATGATCATGGAGGAAATCAAATCCATGGAGCAACTGAAGAAAAAAAAACACGAGACAACCATGCAGGGACACTTTTCCACAAAAGCCAATTTCACCCCACTTTCTTGTATTTAATCTATATGCGCTCCATGATAGACCTTCCACTAGCTTGGACCCAGAACAGATGGAGTGAGGAAGTGTCAATTCACCAGTATGACAAATATATATTTCGTATTTTGCTTCCTTTTCAGTGAACCAAAGCAGCCAGAGGAATGAATGACTGTGGTTTGCGAGTCTACAATCATGTGGTCATCTATATTCTAAATATAAAAGGGAATAGTTACAGTGCTTTCACAGCTTTTCTTACAGTTGGAACCATTTTTAGGGTGCTAGATCAAAGGAAACGACAGACTGTACCTAGAGGTTTTTAATCAAAATGAGTGGAATCAATTAGATCAACGTGACATTTGCATTCGTTCAAGGTTGTACATCTTACAAATGTTAAGGATGGCAACAGATACTGTAACTTACGACATTTACTTTTTCCATATTTTTCAATTTCTTTCTCTCCCTAGTAAATCACTTCCATGCCAATGTCCTCAGGGTTTGCAGGATTACATTCATTGATGTGTCTCCACACTGTAATCATGTCGGCCATATGTTCATGCATAGCTCCTGATCCAGGATGTAGGTGACAGATGCAATGCTGTTTTTTTTTTCTTTTGCTTAGAAGTCACTCAACTTTAATGCTTGCAGGAAAAAAAAAATTGTTTAAAAATATAAGAACGATCCCCAGAGACAGATATAAAATTATGAGATAGTTCTTTGCATCTTACTCCTTTATACGAGTCTGACTTCTGCTGGACAATACATGCCATTACAAGCTCTCGTCAGTCTATTGCCCCTATGCAAGCAAGCCATCAGACACATCATTAAGTGCGCCAGAATCATCTAATGAAAGCAATTTTCTTCTTTATGATGGCAGACTGTCAGTTTTGGTTTCAACTGCCAAATATGCCTTAATTGAATGATGCAAGATTTTTGATAAAGCACATGTTTTAGATTATTAGGTTGCATGGAAGATAGAGCATAAATGACACGATCAATGTCAATACAGCTTTTTAGGGGAAAAATATTGAGGCAATTACAGAGTTTCTATTCAATATCCTTTATTAGTTCTATTTACAGAGATTACAAAACATGTTCTCATTAAGTTGAGCATCCACAAATAAGTACAATGGCCACTTTTGGTGAGAGACTGATATATTTTCTTCTCATTTCTGGTGTGGTTTGGTCCATTTGGCAGCTGCGTTGCGACCTTGTTTCAAACCCTAGAAAAGAACCATTTGATTACATAAAATGGAATCAGAAAATAACTTTTGAATGTATCATAATTGCAGTTTTCAAATAAACTATTTATACCAAGTAATAGCCTGTATGGTATCCACTCATGTACCAGGAGATGAGCATGCTGCCCATGGCCTCATCATCTCCAAAGTCAGGACTCATAGGAGGGGGTGGCGGGATCATCTGAATGGAGACAAAATGAGAGAGCAATGGATGAACCTGATTTGTGATACGCGTCTGCAGTGTCAATATTTGACCAAAATTTCTGTTTATACAAGTACTGTAATTGTCATTAAACGCACCGGTGGACCAAATTGCATCATGGGATGCCAGGGAGGAGGTACATGCTCGTGACCACCGGAGTGCCGTTTTCCACCCTGGGAGTGAAAAAGTAGAATAGCCTGTTATAACACCCAATATTACACTATTTAATTTGGTACACCGGCAGAATGGGAGGTACAGCGGTATAAAATCTGGTGATGTGTCTTCTCTACAAACATGGAGCAGACTAACTAAGAAGTACAATTTGGTGGCTAACTATAAATGGCAATCTGATTTTACCTGTCTGAATGCTGGCATGGGAGGTGGGCACGGAGGAGGGAATCCAGGAGCCCACATAGGAGGAGGAGGAACCTTATGGAATTTGGCTTTTTGGTTTTTACTGTGTGGCGGCTGTTTGTGCTGGTTTGGCTCTGTTGACCTATCACTCTCCTCAGTGGACGATTCTGCCTCCTGGGTCTAAATTGTAAGAGAAAACACATTTTACTGTTTAACTTTTATAGCAGGGCGCACAGACATACAAACCATCAAATTATAATATATATATATATATATATATATATATATATATATATATATATATATATATATATATAAAATATTTCCAAGAGAATCTCCAAAGGAAAGGTGCCCATACTCTACCGTGGTTTTGGTTTCTTCATCGCCCTCAGAGACCTCCAAAAGCAAGTCTTCTAGGTTCTTCTCTTCCTCATTGCCGTAGTCCGTGTAGACAACTACGCACATGCCCTTCTTCTTGTCGATAGAGGAGATGGTAGCTGAGTAGAGTTGACTGTCTTCTGACCAGTAGGCACAACAAGAATCTCCAACTTGCCACTGTCACAAAAATGAGAACACACCAAACTTGTATCATTAGGAAATGGAACTCCTTACTTTCTCTTTACCACACACAAGAAATGTGCCGTCACCTCTTTATCTGTCAATGCATTCATTCTTTTCCTGCTGTTCTTCTTTTTATTATTCTTCCGCTTCTTTCCTGGTGGGATTTTGATTGAAGCTTGCGACTCATCCTCCCCCTTAAGAGCTGTCTGCAATGACAAGAACATTTATGTGAGTAACCAAAAAAAAACTAACAAAGCATGCATCAAAACTTAATTTCTGTTACCTTAAATGATGCAACAGCCTTATCATAGGCTTTTATTAAGGCGGTGTCATCCCAAATATCAGAGTCATCACTCTGGAAAAGGGAAACATTTCATTTACTGCATTTAAGTTTATACTTTATACTGTTCATATTTATTTAATATGCACCACCGGAGCAGTGTTCCCAATTTCGTTGCATACTTGTTGTGCAATTTGTACAATAGCAAAAACAGTATTCTATTCGTTTATTTTAAACTTGCTTATTTATCCAGGGGACACAATGGTTCATGAGACTTCATCGCCTAAAACGTTTTTAGATTTATGTGATCGTCGGTGGTGGTTTCGTGTAAATCACTTATTTGAAAATTTCCGCAATTGTCACTAAAACCCGACAGTTTACAGGACACTAATTTACAAAGCTGCCATTTCGCTGTAATTTCGAGCCGATTATAATATCTCGTTCCACTCGTCCATCAACACAAGGTAAATACTTTACAAAATCATTACATTTTTTGGAAGAGCTATTTTATATTTAGAATTATGACGCAACTTTAAGGCATTTAAAGCATGTTTATTTATTAGCTCATGGAGCTAGCTCTAGCGATTGTCTATCTAGCGATTGTCTTCCAAAACAAAAGCATTGCGTAACTAATGTGTAGTAATATGGCTATTGAACAGCGTAACCAACCTGCCCGGTCCCCCGCATGAACAGCACGTCCTTGCATCCATTCGCCATAATGAAAACAACGGGTAAATTTACAGCTAAGCGCTTAGCAGCTAACTAGCTACACGCGTTGAGCATGTGACGTAGCCGCACGTTGTGACGCAAATATTGTGCGACGCGGAGGCTTGCTTGGCAACGCTGTTTGTGTTCGCGAGCCTGTGGCGCACCCCCCACACTTCATGCCACAGTTTCAATTGTAATTTTTGTTCTTTGTCAGTTCATTCATTATGATTGAGTCGTCTCTTCGTTCTCTGGGAGCGAAAGTTGTTGTGGCTGCTTCCAACGATGAGAACCACCCTCCTGAAAATATCATTGACGGGTAAGAAGCTTTCAGTTTGTTTGTTGTTGTGATTTTTAATTGGTGCAGTAGAACACGCTTACGTCCAGCATGATCTGGGGTTTGCTATTTTATCTTTGACACAGAAATACTAACACGTTTTGGATGTCAACGGGAATGTTTCCACAAGAGTTCATCATTCGCTTTGCTGAAATGGCAAACGTTTCTTCAGTCACCTTGGATAGCTACAACAGTAAGTTAAAAAAGACTAATGAAAACCCATACAAGAACTATCTAACAATCGTAAGACACACTTTTCATGTTCAAGGTACAGAACTTGATAATGTTTACTATCGGTGTTTAAAAAAAAAAATCACTTTTTATGTAGCCTCTAATTAAAATATTGAAATATATGTATATCTGTGATGACTTGTTATTGTTGTAAATCAGTTGATATCTGATATTGTCAGATACCACAGTAAACATTGCTTTCTTTGTAAAGCCAGATTTGTAACATTCAGTTCTAGTTGTGTAACTCATTACATCATATTGATGTATTATATTTTGTGTTTTAGCTATACTGACTACTCAATGGCCATTAGGTTCACAGGCTAATTTGTATATAGTTATGTACATACTTATTTATACATGCAATTATGTATGCATACACTTTTGCATTTTATCAAATGCTCATCTGAAAATAACCATTTTGTCAGCTAGCTTCAAACAATGCTTAAACATATTTTGTATTTACATAATTTTTAATTAGTCAACTCCTATCTATCTATCTATCTATCTATCTATCTATCTATCTATCTATCTATCTATCTATCTATCTATCTATCTATCTATCTATCTGTCTATGTCTATGTCTATGTCTATGTCTATGTCTCTGTGTCTGTCTGTCTTTTCACTCAGATGAACCTGCATGCACGCATGTCATTCCAACTCTTAATCAAGTTTTGTTAATGCAGCATAATTACAGTTAATTTATTTTTAAGGCTTCAGGTGGTCCTAAAAATGAGTTGAATAAGGGCCTCTCTTTTTCTATAATGATGCCCTGAGACAAAGCCTAACAGATGACTCACGCTTTGTTAAATGTTCTCCAAGGCTGTATCCCAAATCCAAACGCAGTCATTGTTCATTTCATTTTAGTGAAATTTGGTGATGAGTTAATGAAATCTGCTGGACAGGGCTGATGACTCTTCCCTCTCCCTTTGTTTTTGCAGTTAAGCATCTAAAAGTAGAAAAGAACACATCACAAAACGCCTCTCACTTTGAGTTTGTGGCAGAGAAAGGTAGGGATGATGAATACTGCATGAATTAGTCACTCACTTTCTTTACAAATCCTAATTAACTGATTTTCCTGCAGAATTGAAACTCACAGAGGGACATCTTCAGACAAATTCTATTTCGGTAGGTTAAACATGATAATGTCAAACTTGATTAATTAAATGAACTCCGGGGCAAATCCTAACTCGTTTTCGTGACATGTTTTTGTTTTCCAGCTAAACGGAACCAATGCAACTCACCTTCGTTTTATCATCACCTCAGGATACGATCACTTTGTTTCAGTTCACAGAATTGGTGTACATAAATAACACTTACGCTATTTACATCACCGTTGTCACACATACTTATCACTTAAACCAGTGGGGTGTCATGTGAAATACAGTCCTGCTTATCATGATTGGCACCTTTTTATTTTTTAATACAATTTCTACAATACCTTCGGAAATACATGAAAATGTACCATATTTACAGTATATCATCAGGGGCTTTTAATTGGACATTCAAAGTAGTTCAACAAAAAAAACTTTTTCAATTTACATTTTTATTTTAGAGAAATAAAGAGAAAACACAGCATGTGCAGCAATAATGGCAGCCCTTCTTTAATATTTTTTTGCACACCCTTTGGGAGTGATGATAGCTTCCAAACGATACTTGTAGACATCTATTAGCTTCTTGCACTTGTCAGATGGTATTTTTTTCTCACTCTTTGCCAAATTTTGAAGCTCTTTAATGATTGTAGGTTTCCTTTTCCCATTTGCAAACTTCAGCTTATACCAAAGATTTTCATTTGTTTTGCGATCAGGACTCATTGCTGGGCATTATAATGCAGTCCATTTTTTTCCTTCACAACCATTCCTGCATGCTTTTGTGCTTTGGGTCTTCGTCATGCTGGAGGACCCGTGATCTTCACCTCAAGCCAAGGTTTCTCACACTGACAAGGACATTTCGCTAAAATTTCTTGATCATTCTTTGAGTTCATGATTCCCGTGATACAATCAAAGCTTCCAGTGCTACCAGATGTAGCAAAACAGCCCCACACATTATGGAAAAACGAAGATTAAAACGAAGATTAAAATCAAGATGAAATGGATGGTTAAAATGTATACGTTGAATACTTTGGTAGAGTAAATTTTACAAAAGCAAGGCGTCTCAAAATTGTTACAGTACACTATATTTTGGAAACAGAGTGTTCAATATAGCGACCAATATACTGATATTCGAATATACCGATATAATCATCAGTAGATAATTGAGTAGTTGAGGAAAAGTTCTTATGAGTAGTTAGTGTAATACACTTTGAGCACTGTATATATTCACTGAAAATGTTCATTGAAGACTAATTTGTTCATAGTCATGAATATGTGTGTGTGTGTGTGTGTGTGTGTGTGTGTGTGTTTGTTTGGCAGGGTATACACTGGCTCTATAGAGCAATAAAAAATGTATTGTGTTGTTACATCAAAATAAGTATGAAGAAATGGTTTTCATTTAATCGTGATGAAACGCCTTCCTCCAGCCAATGATAGAGAATCTGTAAAAATAGTCATGTGAAATGCACTGGCAATGAATACAATGATAATGGATAACAACGGTAGTTTTGAAAATGGCTTGTGTATATTCTATCAACTCCAACTCAATTAATTAAAGATATGGATTCACTTAAGAGACCTTTCCTGGCGTTTTTCATCTGTTTCTGCTAATTTGGCAAAGCTTCAGAAAAAGAGCTGGCTTTCAATGAATGGCACAAATACAAAGGGCATTTCTTTCTCACTTTCTCTCCGAGAGACACAGTTAATTAACAAATTTTCAGCTAAAGGGGAAGGGAGACTTGAATTGGCATCTGGACAGGCCCCCTCCCATGCACAGATCCTGACGTCCCTATAGAAAAGGAGGACCACGGGTGATGCAACTGTCGGGTAGTGGGATCCAGATGGTTTCCCGGCCAACCAGTAAGTCTCTAAAGACCGCAAAGCTATTCTGTTTAGCGCATGCATGCATGTGCACAACTCCCATCCTCCACACAGCCGTACTATACTTGCCCCTACCTCCCTCCAGTGCCATGTCATCTTATCAGGTTGAGCAGTGTGCACGGACCCTTTGGGACTCCCTCCCCAATTACTTTGCTGACTGCAGAGGAGCTCGGGGATTTACAGAGGCAGCGCTGTGGCACGGCTCTTTGAATAAACCAATAAAAGTATAAAATAGTAGGGCTAAATAACAAGCCTCCTGATATTTAAGGAGCAACTAATTGCTCAGGGGTATGGTCGCCACGCAGCGTATTTGAGTATGTGAATGTAATGAGTAATGAGGGCAAGGTAGCAACTGATACACTGTTATTGACTCATTTATAATTTACCACAATGGCTTATTTATAGTCGGGGGGGAGGGGGGGGGGCTTTGGTCATGAAATAGGTAAGGTTCTTCCCCTTTGCCACTCTATCTGAACGTTGCGGTAAATATGATTTGCAAATGCACCCCCCCAACTAATGAATTCAGTGCCACTTTTGTTCTTGACTGTCAGCCGATGAAGAGAATCACAGCAGGATATGAGAGTGTCATTATCGTGTCACTGCAGGGCAGGCTTCATTTATCGGCCAGTGTCTTCTCGGGGCTTTCTTAACGGCTGTCCAATGACTCCGAGACGCCTGCTGGACCACAACTCATTATGGCACAAAACATTATTATCAGGGCATATCCTGCGATGGCCAACAAAACAATCGCTGTCGAAATTGGATGGATGAATGAATTTCTTATTGTAATATAATTAGACTTAATTAAAAATCTTTTAGCGTTTTTCTTCACCGATTGGGAGATATCTGGATCAGGGCCAGTGCAGCATCAGATGCAAGATTTTATCCCATCGGTAATTTACATACGCCTATATGAGTATTTGAGGTTTTAACATTGCTTTCCATAGGATGTGACAGAACTTCAAATGTAAAATGGGACATTTTCTTCGTTTCTGGATTGTTTCGTGATTTGCTGTTGCGATATGTCACTGCACAAACCAAAAAGATCAACTTCACCTGTTCAATTGTCCAATCCTCTGTTATCTTCTCTGTGCACTTAGAATACATAGTTTGTGTCATTTTGACATGTTAACAAATTTTCTCTGAGCTCCTTGCTTTAAATTTTAATCTGTGGTAGCTGTTCCATGTTCAATGTTAACAGTCAAGTAAATTTGGTCAGTTTTTCTAAAGAGGCTCATTTGCGAACATAAGAATTTGTCTCAAATTTATGAAATGGTCAAGTAATATTTTAATTTTGTTTCTTTTTTTTACCTTTAACTTTTAAGTTTAACCTTTAAGTTTAGCTGTTCACCAAATCTCTACAAAAATAACACCAAAACAAAAATTGTATAGAAGTGTAAGTTAGGTAACAGAAACATACTGTACATAAAGTTTTAGCTCCTGAACAGCCATAGTTTTACTCATGTTTTATTTTTATTAACAAAAAATTAGCTTTTCATGGTTTTACCTTTTTGATTACCAATAAATAATGTACTTATGACCATATTATTTTTTTAAATACAAATTTAAACATATTTTATTAGATCATCTAATCTTTTCATATACCATAAATTTAGAAACATACGACGGCACCCTCAACCCAGAGACTCAAGTGTTCATTCCACACAGATGGAGTGTGCAAGCCGCAGGAACGTAGATTTTTTTTTTTTTAATATTCTCTTTACTTAACCTATTTGAGTGTTTGAATTCATTTGAAATATCAACTCTTCTTTTGATTTGAAATTCAGATTTAAAACTGTTTAAAATTCCATTTGAATATACAGTAATTATATTGAAGGTACATTTTCATCCATGTTTTGACAATCCGTTGTGCCGAATTGGGTGGATGGGTGGGCTGCCTCTGATTTTGTTTTTAGGTGCTAAAAATGTTCATTCAACATTTAAGAAGGTCACAAAGAAGACTCAAGGGTATCCCAAATGTTGAGCTCATCAAAGGGCTATATTTTCCATATGTACTTTATAGTGATCATACATTCTCTTCAGCAGACTCCTTTCCACTCTTTGCCTTGTTAAACAGACTTTGAATGTGTCCTTATCAGTTCTGAGTAATCCTCCATGCATGCCATTAACAAAAAAGCCTCATACTGACAATGGTACTTAATTTGATTTCACGTCTGATTTTGGTGCAATCACTCATTTAGAGAAGGAGATGATTTGACAAGAGGAAAACAATCATATTCTTCAAAATGGTGGGAATCATAATGAGCAAATGACAAAAAGATTTGAGTTGAAGCTTGGAATCCATTTGTAGCATTGGAATCCATTAGTAGCACTCATTTTAAATCTAGTATTTTCAGGGAAAACTATCTTTTAGATAGTGTTTTTCTAAACAAATCATATTCATGGGTTGTTCAGTCAGAGCACATTGAAAAGCTTATTTGACCATCTTTATTTCATCCATTTTTATTGTTTTGAATCTGAATACAATTAAAGATACATTTTTAGGAAAAAGATGGGGGCGGGGGCCTTCAATGATTCACAATTTTATTTTTGGGGGGGAGTTGGGAGCTTCACCTGATTGTGTAACAAATAGTTTAAGGATCCATTTCTTGTCAGTTTGTGGGTCCTTTTTGGCTGGGAATTAGCACTCAAAGTACTTACCACAAGAAATCATGATCTCAAGTCGGACTTTTGGTATTGCCTGTTAAAAGCTTTCTTTTTATTTGAAGCTGTAGACTCCTCTCCTTTCTGTTTGCTGGGCCTTTCCCCCTTCCCAAACATACCTGTTTCTTACTCATTTTACTTCTTTGTGAGTGAAATTTTGGGGCTCAAGTGACCATAATGAATCCAAAAGAATCTGGCTAGTTTTCAAAATTAAAGGCCTTTCAAAATAACATATTTTTTTAGACTTATACAAATAAGTTCCAAAGTTTATTAAGTCAAACAATGTTTGCACAACTTTCCATTTTAAAGGGACATCACACTTATTTAGCTATTTCATCAGTTAAAAGTTATTTTGATCTGTAAATAAATTGATGACAATTTTTTTTACGTACAATTAATATAGTTGAAAACACATTTTGCCACGTACTGCTGAATAACAATGACATTACATGCTCAAGGCTTGTTTAACGACCAATCACAGTTCACCTGTTTTGTGGGTTTAGTCATGTGACATTTACAAGCTGTGCTGCGAATGGTCATTATTTGAGCTTTGGCTAAATGTGTTTTTAATGGATAGTCTAAACAGGCAAAACATACATAACAGCCATTGCTTAAATTCTAATATACTTCTAAATCCCTCTAAAATCCTGAAAATTCTTGTCTGTTTAGGACTTTAATGGAGAAAAATGTGTGCTTAATAAATGCTGTTTTTGCCTGTTTTGTCATTGTCTGAAAGTGACCACTGTGCCCAGTAAAGGGTTAAGCATCATCTCCCAGGTGGACAATTAATCTGAAGTAACCTTAAAAAAACATAATAAAATATTATCTTCCTTTAGGTATTAAATGGTGTAGCGGCAAAATAGTGGAACTACGGTGACGTGGTTTAGAGTTGTAGTTTTTTTTTTTTTTTTCTAAATGGAATACGACCAAATAAGTTGAACCAAGTTAAATGTGCAGTGCAGGCAAAGTTGAAGAGAATGGAGATGCACTGAGAGATAGCACTTTTTCAATTTTCTTCTTTACTACATCTGTAGAATTTATTTCTTTTTATTTGCGCTGGAACCTATTAATCTCCCTCCTGCACACACACACGCACACACACGCACACACACGCACACACACGTGCACACACACATTATTTCAACAGGCATTACCCCCCCCCCCCCAATGTGTGTTATATATGTTGCATTTTACTGGTATTCCATGTCGTGAAATATCTTCATATATCCACACATTGATGATCTTTGTCTCAAGTAAAATATCACAAATATGTCAGAGATTAATTGTGAGCAAGTCCTAGTTCAAGCATTATGTTTTGTATTGAGTTAATCTAATTTTTCATTTTTTAACTTTATGCTTACTGTTCGATGATTAGACCCTTGTATGCGCCAGGCTTTCTTTACTTGTCTTGTTGTGGTTGGAAAACAGAGGTCAACCACACCCTGAAAGACACTGATTGGCTCTCATTGTGTTTGGCAAATCCGAGATAGGCTCCCGTTTTGGGTGGTTGGGCAAGTTCCGGAGCAGAAGCATGATGTGAAAAGGGAAGAGAGTATGTCAAAGTTGTGATTCCGATGAATGGTAAAATGACCTTTAAAACATGCCCTAATGGCACCTTTAATGAATGTCGAATGGCTCAAGTTCAGACTACCACATAAATGCAAAACATCCAGCTGTGACTGTGGCCACTGGTAACGATTAGCAACAAAGACACTCATATAATGAGCTATAGCAAAGTTCTTTGGTAAATTCAACTCAGAACACCCCACATTTGAGTGAATCAGTGAAGGACAGGATAGACGCTAGTTTTTTCAAAATGTTATTTTAATGTTAATTTCTAATTATTTGGCAAACAGCACCATTCTTCTTGATGGTCGAACATAAAGGTTGCAGCCAGCACTTGGGACTTGTCTCAAGGTCAAGACTGTTAAAGAAAATAAATGACTAAAACCAATTTTTTGTTTTTGTATTCCAATCTGGCACAATAACATATATATATATATATATATATATATATATATATATAAACTTAAAAACTGATTAGGGTTTTTTCTTAGATGTTTTTTTAAGGTGAGAAAGAGCTAGAAAGAGATTAGAAACAGATAAATTAGAGAAATCAATTATAGTGGGCCCCCGGTTTACGAACTCCCTCTCTTACGAACTTTTCGACTTACGAGTGTGGACCGCGGCGTTTTTTGTCCCCCTCTTACACACAAACCTTTCGTCATACGAACAATCCGACATACTGGTCAATATGTTAGTACAATTATTTTCGCTATTCCTCTTACAATGTCACGGTCACTGTCTCAGTCACGGTGTCAGTCACGGAGTCAGTCACGGAGATGCCGATATGCTATTGGTCGATTAAGGTCACAGCCCCGGTCTCACTCACAGTCAATGCCGTAAATTTAGACAGCGGACCGGGGGGGAAACTTCCCGCGGCACATGTGACAATATCTGTGTCCGCTGTGCCGCAGCACGGCTACCACGGCACGTGCCGCGGCACAGCGGTTGAAAAACATGGCTCTAGCTTGATGGCACAGCTGGTCGGTGTGTTGTGAAGACTTTGCAAACTTTATCTGTTAGACGTGGCTGCTAAAATTGCTAGTGGCAGTAAAGGAAGAAGTAAGAGGATGATGACAATAGAAACAAAGCAAATACGAAAGAATACAAAGGAGGTGCACGCATAGTTAACCTTGCTCGTAAGTATGGCCGTAATTTCTCGGCAATCTTCTAAGGGCAAGACTTTCTATGCCAGGGGACGGACCTCGGTCGACAACAAAATGGAGAGGCTTCTTCTATTATGGATTAAAGAGAAGGATATCGCCGTTGATATGTTCTAGTTTGAGAAAAGTTCCCGTTTAAGAAAATAAATAAATAAATTCTGCGGGTTGGTCTCTGCTCCCCTCCGCCTCCACCCAGCTCAAGTCACGTCGCCCCAAAGGTAAATGTCATTTTTCCTTTGTATATTTATGTTATTTAATTTAACTGTACAGTAGATTATGTTACTCATTTTTAATATGTGTTTAATATGTGTTTTTACCTAAGGTTTTTGCACGCGTTGCACGCATTCACTAATTAACATAGGTTTGGATTGCCCGTCATACGAGCAGTTCGAGTTACGAGCGTAGCCACTGAACGGATTAAGTTCGTAACACGGGGACCCACTGTACAGATAATTTTTAAATCATTTTTAAATTCCATGACAGTGTGATTTTTATTGTACTGTCTATTTTGCTGTGGGAATGATGTCATTTCTGTGCTGTTGATATGCAACGTAAAAAATAGCAATCAAAAGTTATTTTAACCTTCAATAAATTAATATCTTACCACAAAATTACAATTTATTTAGATTCTTTTCATTAAATGTCACAATTGCTAAAATCTGCTAGTTGAAATGTTCAGAGCTACAATAACAATGATTAGCATTGACAATGTCCTCCAGTGTCTGCTGCGGAGGCTTTTGCCTCCATCAAGAACAAAAGTACAAGTAGCAGCAGCCGGTCATATCTCAGTGGCGATGACATCATCGTAGGTCTGTAACCCTGAGCTGTACTTGAGATCCAGGCCCAGCTCCGCCCGGGCTTCCAGCTCAGCAGTCAGCTCCTTGATGAGCCGCTCTTGGTCTTGGTTCTTCTTGTGTACCTGCAAGTAGTTGATCTGGAGCTGTTTCTGGTACTTGATGACCTTGTCCTTCTCCTTGTTCCATGTGTGCCTCTCCTGGTCAAAACTGGTTGCCAATCCCTCTTGCACCGCCTTCTCTTCGCTCAGCTGCCGCTTTAGTCTCTCCACTTCTTTCTGAAGGAGTTCTGTGGAGGTTTGCCCCTCAGGCTCCCCTCTCTGATAGGGCTTCTGGTCTTTGGCTTTTCCCTCAACGTCTTGCTCCAATTTGCCCACTTTTTCTCTCAGCAGGTCGGCTTCATTTTTCTTGCGCTGGAGTTCATTTTGGCACACCTAAATTGGAAAAAAACAAACAAAAACAGATTTAATGATTTGTTCTGTGATCATGCTTAGACTTTAAAACTCATTCTTTTTTTTCTTCCCCCTTTGAAAAAAATGAAAATGCAATTATTGTTCCTACAGTCTTCCACAAAACATCTCAAGGCGCATTGGAAGCGTTGAGGGGGTCTTGGTTGGGAGTCTCAGCATTACATCGCTGCTATTTGCAGATGATGTGGCGCTGTTGGCTTCTTCAGGCTGTGACCTCCAACTCTCATTGGAGTGGTTCGCAGCCATGTGTGAAGCAGATGGAATGAACATCATCACCTCCAAATCTCAGACCATGGTCCTCAGTCGGAAAAGGGTGGAATGCACTCTCCGGGTCGGGGATGAGGTCCTGCCCCAAGTGGAGGAGTTCAAGTATCTTGGGGAAAGGCGAAGCTCTCTATTTACTGGTCAATCTACGTTCCTGCCCTCACCTATGGTCACGAACTGCGGAGCATGACCGGAAGAACGAGATCCTGGATAGAAGCGGCCAAAATGAGTTTCCTCCGCAGGGTGTCCGAGCTCTTCCTTAGAGATAAGGAAGTTCGGTCAGCCGGGAGGGACTCAGTGTCGAGCGGCTGCTCCTCCAGTCTGAGAGGAGACGTTAGGATGCCTCCTGGAAGCCTCCCTGGTATGGTGTTCCGGGAATGTCCCGAGAGGAGACCCAGGGACGACCTAGGGCACGTTGATGTCTCTCGGGTCGCCTCGGAGAGGGAAGCAGGGAAGCTTCACTGCTGAGGCTGCTGCCCCCGCGACCTGACCCCGGATAAGTGTAAGATAATGGAGGGATGGATGGATGGATGGATTGAACCTGGATGTGGACTCAGATTCCAATGGATGCTAACCTCCACCTCGATGGTGCGGGAACGTAGCCTGTGGCCGCCGTCTTTATTCTCCTTTTCGAGCATTTCTGCCTTCGCTGTGATTTCCTTCAGCTGTGCCCTCAGGCTGACTATTTCATTGAGCTTGTGGTTGACGTCCTCCTGGCTGTCTCTCAGTTGCTTTTTCAGGAGGGAGATCTCGCCTGCTTTCTGGCACACCTACATTGGGACGCAAAGATCACAGTTTTTTTCCATCATCTTTCTTGTTACTGGGGGCTGTTCAAGGAGTATTTTAGTAACAAATGTTCCACTTCTAGAGACCAAAGCATATATAGTATTCATTATTCATCACGCGTTGGCATTTTGACAGTTTCTCTCCATGTTACACATTTTCAGTGTTTTTTTTTTTTTTCCGAATGGAAAGGATATTTTCCTTTTACCACGGGAATATTAAACTCCATGTGAAGTGAATATACACCAAAGAAAGAAATGTTGAAAAAAAAATCAAGTTCATGAAAATCAAGCCATTGTCTCTGTTCAATTCAGATTCTGAATTGTCCATAGGTGTGATTGCGTTTGTGAATGGTTGTCCCTGTGTGCCCTGCAACTGGCTGTTCATGGTGTTGCCCGCCCACTGCCCAAAGACAGCTAGGATAGGCACCAGCAAGCCAGTGATTCAAGCTGGTGCCTATCCCAGCTGTCTTTGGGCAGCCAAGCAGCTAAGAAAAATAGACGAAGGTATGTCTCTGTTCTTGAAAACAATGGACGTGTCCATAGAATGTGTGAAACCACAGACTAAAAAATAATGAATATTACTTTGTCAGGTGACTTTCTCATGCCTGCACATATGCGAAAACGTGGACTCCACCAATATAGTGGCGGCTTTTCGAAGAATTCTTCAAGTACCAGTGGGAATAGTATGGCACCATGTTCTTTAATCTTTAATTTGGATCTTCAATCTGTAATTTGGCTTTTTAATTTGTATTTATTTAATGGAATACTTGCTTAATTGGGTCAGAGTAAATTATGCATTTCATTTTTTACATGCATAATTTTAATGACTTTTTTATTGTAATACCTTACCTAGAGATAACCTGGCCTATCTGTCTGTTTCAAAAAATCAAATGTTGCCCTTAAGCGCAAACATTAGCTCTCCTCTGTGGGAACAGACATGATGAGCCCTGTAAAAAGAAGTGCTGCAAAAAGTCAATTAAATTGCGTTTACTGAGGAAACCTAGCAGATGTGCTCTATACCAAGAAGGTTTCACAACAAATGAGATCAAAATATGTACACTTAAAAAAATTAGACTCGATCTACTACAAAAAATATTACAACTCAGTACATCAAGCTATCAAGTACGTAGTTAGAACTAACATCATTGCAAAACTGGAATATGTTTGTTCTAACTATTTGACAGGTTTACAACAATTTGTTGCAATACATATTTTGAGGTTGAGGTCTTTTTTTTATTTTAGTTTTGTTAAAGACATTTTTATTAAGAAAGCTGAGCTGATTGTCCACAGTTGTATGTACTGTGTTTTTTGTGTTTATTTGAGATCGTAACACTATTTTCATTTTCCGTGCTGCGGTCAAATAATTATTTTCACTTTACAGCATCTTAATAAAAATAAAATTTCTCTCATTGCTTGGTGACTTCACAGTCGTGTCTCACCTCCCACTGAGTTTCCTCAAGCGTCGGCGCGAGTTGCGTGCTCTCCTCATAAGTCCTGAGTCTTTGCTCGACAAGATCCCTTCCTCGGCCTAGATTAGCGAGATCCTCCTTGAGTCGCTGGTTTTCTGCCTATACAAGACGCAAATCTTGGGTGTTAGGAGCGAAACATTTAGCCTGTTGTGTCACTCATTGGTGAAGGGGTATGGTGGGCTGACCTGGAGTTGGCTGACCTGCACCTGCAGCTGCAGCTCTTGCCGGCTGTTTGCGACCACCTGCGAGGCTTGTTGTAATGTTGTGGAACATCCGTAGTTCAATTCTTGCATCTCGTCAGTGCAGCACTTTTGTCTTTCCTCGAATAACTTACAGGTGGGTGCTTCCTTTGTCCCATAGCTCACCTGCTGTTTTATTGTTGAAAGAGTATGTAAGGTTCAGTGTAGTTTCTTATGCAGTTTTGAGTGATTTGTCCGTAACATGACAGAAAATGGCCAAAAATGTTGATTGATGTTGAATTAAATGTTGAATGATAAATGTTGAATTAAATGCTTTCTTTTGATTCAACACAATGACTATCAATTTGGTTTCATGGAGGACTAGAAAAATTGGCTAACGTTTACTGTTGTAAAGCTGCAATTCTGTGCATTTGAATAGTTTTAAATTAAAAGACGTGTCCAATTGATTTGTTGATTATAAAAACCCAAATTGAGTTATTTTTCCGATAATCAATTAGCTGGCCGTCCATCCATCCATCCATCCATCCATCCATCCATCCATCCATCCATCCATCCATCCATCCATCCATCCATTCATCTGTGTCTTCTCCTGGTTTATCAACTGAGAAGTTTCCCTGTCTTACAGTTGAATTGAAAATGGGGAAACAGAGGATGGTGTTTTAAGAACAAGGCAGATTATGGCCAATAGAAGGATTTGCATGATTCGTATTGCTTATTTATTGACATTGAGACAGTATGATTTACATTTACGGGGTAGCAATGAAGAGACAACAAAAAGCAGAAGGTGAGGGTGGCCGATATGAAGATGTTTACGTTTTTTGTAGGCCTGACCAGGTTTAGAATTAGTTAAATTTACAAAATAAGTTTATTTGGGGAACATCCCAGGTTAGATGTTTTACAAACATCAGGCTTTGATGGATTGGACACATCCAGAAGATAGATTGTGAATATCTTGGGAATAAGGTGACAAGGATGGAGCAGCATTGTAAGCGGGCTAGAGGAAGACCTAAAAGAAGCTCAATCAGATGACATGAGAGCTAAGTGCCTACCTGTAACTCGTGCAGTTCATTCTCTCTCTCGAGCAGTCTTTGTTCCAATGTTTCAATCAGCGTCTCATCTGTCGTCAGAGGGGACCGACTCCCTCCCACAGTTTCAGAGAGACGTTTCGGACGATTCGAAGATAGCGGGGAGGTACCGTTACTGTGAGCCTTCGATGACAAGCCCCCTGGGCTCAAACTAGCCTTGTAGCCACTGTCTCGACTACCGCTGTTCACCCAGGGGGACAAATTGGGCTCAGGTCCCTTATGGAGGCAGTTGGCAGGACTTGAGCTCCCCTCGCTGTGACTGACAGGGCCTGTGGAAGCACTTAGGCTACCGCTGGTGCTGTGGGTGGGGAGGCTTGACATGGAATTCCGACCAGAGTCTGACAGATTACCTGAAAGGAAAGGTGAGGATGAATCATTTAAGGGCTGTTTGGCATTCAGCCCACATCATAACAATTTGACGTTTATCAGTGTAGTTTAGATAAAGACCAGAGGAGCTGTTTTGCTTGTGTTGTATGTCTGGACTCTTTGATTTGTCCAGTTGGCAGAGGATGTGGTCAAGACTGTTGCGCTGTGTCTCTGCAGAAGATGTGCTCTTGGGAATTAAAGGCTTGTATGCAGTGGATCGGACCAGCGACTTCTCAGCGGTGGTCTAGAGGAGTGAAATGACATGCTGTCAAAAATGCTGTACCCGCCTCCTGCCTTAATTTTTTTTCTTAGTCACTAACTTCTTTTTAGCTGACAGCCTTGCAAAATGCAAATCATCCCATGCCTCACAGAGCCGAGAATATGTCATGATGCTAACCTAAAATCTCAGCAACTAACTCTTCAGTTTCTTGCACAGTATCCATCCCATCCCATCCTATCCCATCTAAATCAGTGTCTGGTTAGGTTAAACCAAGTTTTAGTATTCGTGCAGACATATGCAAGCCGCTGCAGTGTGGCCCCTTTAAAAGAAATGACATTTTGTACCGTTCTTGGTGTGAATACAGCTAACTTGATTCAGATCCAATCGAAGTACCCTAAAGATGTTGATATCATGGTTCACTGCTCTGTCTGACTTCTAAGCATGGAGCAGTCCAGTTCTCTCACTCATTGATGGTGTGTATATGAGCGTGAATGGTGGTTTCTCCCAACTGTATTGTGTATGTGCTTTGTCACTAACTAGAGACGCGTTCAGTAGTGTGTAGTACTACTTTCCCCTGAAGTCAACTGGCTATAAAGGAAAATGGATGTGTAGGACTGATGCTGCAATGCAGCTAATGTAAACTTTACTGAAAAAGACTTGTTCTGCTCAGAACAGCAGCGGACTTGTCTGCTGTTTTTCTAACTCAAACTACATACAGTTATCTCATCAAGTTAGCATTGCATAGTACCCCATATTGGCATATTTAACAAGCGTTATACTGTGGGGAAAAAAATGAATGGTGAAGAACGAATGCCTCTTAGTGACCAAGAAACACGCAACTGGTACCATACAGTACCTCCTTTCCTTTTTCTGCCCCCCTCTCCCCCATTCTGTATCCTACACCGCCCACTCTCATATGCTGCCACAGAGAAGACGAATTGCCCTTTACTGGATTGTTAATAATATGGGATGTTGAGGTAAAGAGGGAACGCTTGTGAGCTCAGCATTCTTCCTCAGCGACTACATGACCGGGATATGGGACGGTGTTTTTTGATTTGAAAAAATAAATCTCTCTCTCTCCCCATCCACTAACCTCTGTTGGACTCAGATCCATCTCCCATTTCTGCTTCCTATGCACCACATTTTGGCCCGGGGACCCTTAGGCATATAAAGCTTTTAGAGAAGGTCATTTCACTATCTTATTCTCAGCCCACTCAAATCATGTGCCTGAGTAGATCAAGTCATTGTATTCATTTGGAAAGGGCTAATTATTAAGATGGTGAGGTTCACAATGGAAAATGGCTGCTACCTGCTGTGAGACTTCTATTCTAAATGTTGCGGGGAGTTAAAAAAAAAAAAGACTGCACTCATGAATGTCTGACTCATTAATGGAGCATAATAGAGCCCTGGGAAGTCAGATCCTGTCAATCTAACAAAACATGTGAGCTGCATCTACCTACTGCTGCTCTTTTGTAACACGCAGTACCATATTTAAAATAATCATATACATCCATATGCAATAACTTCATGATGTTATTAAACGTTTTTTGTGAATTTTAAATAAGCTCCTGCATTACTAGGATGCTAAACATAGCTTCTTGCCAAGAGATAATCAACTGATTTGATCGTGGCACTCACCTAAAATAACTTAACCTGAAATGAGTACTATTTGCATATAATGTTCAATTATACAGTATAGCTCTATTTTATATACGTATGAATTTAATAAGTTAATTCATTGCCACCTACAGATCCAGTACAAGGGTTAAGTGCTAATCTAGAGCAGCAGTTCTCAAATGGGGTGTCCCTGGGAGTAGACTTGAAGACACTTCAGGAGGTACATGAGTTTCTGCAGGTATCAGCCATTCTGATTGGATAATTTTTTTATGCCGTGACAGGAACAGCATATTTTCTTTCCAAATTAAGAACAAATTAAAGAGAACATGAAGGAATTGATTGCTAAACTGTGTTATAGTGACTCTGCAAAACATTGTATGCCTTTACGTTATTATTATTTATTTTTTATATGGATGCACGTTACCATTAGTGACACAGTTTCCAGCAAAGAAACCAGAAACGGAGCTCATATTGTTACACAATACTGTTTTACCCATTGAGATTCCACTACAAATGTTGTTCCAAAGTTCATAAAATCAGACATCGATAGCACTGCATTCTGATTTTTTTCCCATCCAAAACATCTTTATGGTGTTAAGGAAGTAGTTTACAAAAACAATATTGCGCATGGAGTACATGATTGAGATTGTAATTGTGTCCCCCTTAATATTGTAAATTAAATTTAATTTGTCATACTTTTTATAGGCTCTCTCTCTATGTATTTTTTTTAAATGTATTTATTTATTTTAAACAAACACAAGGAACAAATTAGTTTGCAATACAATAGACTATCGGTCGGCAACACCCGACTCAAAGACCTGCAGGCGGCTCTAGTGCCGCTCTAGTGGCTCCCTGGAACTTTTTCAAATATACATTGTAGGAAAATCATAGATGATGCGGGGGTTGGGGGTTATTTTGTTTTAATGTGGTTCACAAACATACCACTAAGATTTTGTCCATAACAAAGACATCTTACATGCCCGATGTTAAGGAGCTGTCCAGTCCGAAAACAGAAGTCACACTAAAGGGGTAAGAACACAATCCTGTCATAGTCACATATTTAGAAACAAATTTGCTGTTTTTATAAAGAGATTTCAAGTTTTTGTCAGTATATATTGGAATGATACATAGGTTTATTATTATGTTTTGTTGCTCAGGTCCAAGCATGGTGTTCTGTTTTGTTGCTGTTTTTTCAAATCATAGGACTGGGCAATGATATTGATATATTGCAATATGAAGTGACACATTATGCGGATCACAATACAATAGTCAGTTTCCAGTATATCGCCTATCAAAAGGTCTTATTTTCGTAATATTTTGTTGTAACACAGTAACATAAATTACCATTAACATAAATTTCCATTTATTCTGCTTTTTGTCGTTATTTTTTTTTCTCTTTTCCCACCAGTACAAGTGACACCACAGTTCTGACGTGTTGCGTTTACAATTTAAGTACCAAAATGGCTGACCAAGATGAAGTCGAGTACAGAGTTTGCGAAATAAGAGGGCAAAATCGTCTATCCAGAAACATTTCGGCCTAAACAAGGGAAAGACTGACAACAGCATCATGGATAAAGTTGCTTTGTATTTTCATCATAAATAAACTGTAAACTGTTCAAGCAGCGGAACTACTAAATTGCACATGTTCGTCACCATCCAGGCACAGCAAGCATCCATAACAAACTTATTTTCAAACAATTTAACAAAGGAGTATGATAGCAAGTCAGCAAAAGTCCATGAGCTGACCAACAGGGTCAACAAAACCCTCCATTCGATTATTTCTATTCTTATTTACTATCACATTTCATGCAGTTAAGGGCATCCTTGAAATAGATGTGGACATGCTACTATTTTTGAAAAACAGAGATTGTTTATGTGCGCATAGGTGTTAATGACATGCTGCTTCTGAAAAAAAGAATGTGATGAATAGTTTCTCTATTATATTAAAATGTTTTCTGTTTTTTTCAGTCGTTGTTAATATACATGCGATACTATATATATATATATATATATATATATATATATATATATATATATATATATATATATATATATATATATAATCTTTTACAAACAGGGTTGGGTTGGCTTTGGCTGAAATAGATCAAATGTAACATGAATATGACAGTTTACTTACCTACTTCAACCGGAGTTGTTAACTTACTAAACACTGACCTGTAATCTTTGAAACGTTTTAGATTTTAAAAATGTTCAAAACACCCCTATGACAGAAGTGGTACAGGCGAATGTCTGACAGACCTGAACAAACCTCTATGAGATCAAAAGACCCCTTGCCAACGATCTCCCCTCAGTGGTATAGGAGCATAGGAAAACTTAGCATCGAGACATGGATTAAATAGGGCGACTCGGTGGTGCAGTGAATAGCCTCACAGGTAAAGGGACCTGAGTTCAAATCCACCTCGCTCCGACCTTCCTGTGTGGAGTTTGCATGTACTCCCCGAGCCCGCATGGGTTCTCTCCGGGCACTGCGATTTCCTCCCAAATTCCAAAAAAACATGCATGGCAAGTGTATTGGACATACTAAATTGATTGGGTGCACGTATGGTTGTTAGTCTTTGTCTGTGCCATGCAATTGGCTGGCCACCAGTTTAGTCTCCCCCGCCTACTGCCCAAAGTCAGCTGGTATAGGCACCAGCAAGCCTGCCACCTTTGTGAGGATAAGCAGCTATAGAAAATGGATGGATGATTAAAATAAGACATTCCGAGGAACCGACCAAAATGAAGCGCATTTCCTTTTGTCCAAAGTTGCAGCGTTTGCAATATCCAAATTGTATTCCAGTACGTACTGTATGTTGCAATTACTGCAATCGGCTGGCAACCAGTTCAGGGTGTCCCCCCACCTACTGCCTGAAGTCAGCTAGGATAGGCACCAGCAAGCAAGCGACCCCAGTGAGGATAATCGGCTCTAGACGGATGGATGCATGGATGTTGCGATGTCGAGCTGCGTTTTGTAATTGCTCTAGTCCCTACTTTGAGTAAAGCTGTGTATCAATTTCCGCTTGAACCAACGAAGGCCTTAACAGAAATGAACTTAAAATTGGTTTAGTTCATGACAATAGAGCATGCTATGCTTACCCCATCAGTCCCTGACATGAGCATCAGCTTTGGTCGCTCGCCAGATTTTTCCTCTCTATTCCGCCCACTGATGCAGTCTTCCAATGAGCCTCCTCTATGGTGTGCTGGCCTCGGTTTATGGCTCACCTTTGTGAAGCAAATACAACACTCAGTCCACAAGCATTCATTTTTATATCTCATGTTCATGTCATTGAAACGCACATAAGCCCACCTTGATGTAAAAAAAGTCCTCGCTTCGTCCCGACCGGGAGTGGGAGAGGCCTTTAGGGAGATGGATGGGGGAGGAGGAGGAAGCCTGAGTGAAGCTACACTTGAGTAAGCCATCAAGGCTGCAACCTCCGTTGCGTCGAGGCTGATTCGTTCTGTTTTTCAACCTCAACTCTGAACCCTTGCATTGTTTACTGTTGAGTTCTTCGTTGGTGATGAGGCTGCTGACGCTCCCCATGGTCCTGCAGGTGAGTGAAGGGGTGATTCAGTTCATGACCCCCTAAACGAGTTTATCTGCAACACAGTGAGCTGAAGTTAAAGTTGCAAAGTAGTTTTTTTTTTCTTCATAAAATTCATGCCTGTGCCACCTTTAAAGCAATTTAACTGTTGTTTATTTAACTTCATTGCTTCCTGTTTGGTGAAGAAGCGGCATCTGGAGCAGGTGTGCTTTCATTTGCAAAGTAAACAGTGGAAGAGAAAAAAAAAAGGCAATGTTGGCTCCGTGCCCAGCTTTGTGTGTAGATTTATGGCTTAACCGTTGGATGGGTCTCAAAAGGTCTCTGTGTTCCACTTTTGAGCAAATTAGGATATTGACTGACCATTTGCTGACGTTTGATTAATACTTTCCCTTCATTTTACTGAAAAAAAAAATTCTCATTTTTATGTTTACACCCTCATTTTTCATGAATAATTTCGCAGCAGTGCTAGCCATACAATCCAACCACAGAAAAAGACAACGAGGCCCCAGATGTAGTGTGACATGATCTGACCCACAGTGGAGTGCGGTGGCTATCAGGCTCAGAGGCACCCCTGAACCAGCTGGTCCTCAGCCACTCACCACTTTATAATGACCACAGCAACAAAGGCTTGAGCTAAAAGTGTAGTTAATCACATCACTTTTGACTTAGAAGAGTCATTAAGGATTACTGAATGCATGGTTGTGTTTGTGTAGTACAGTCAGCCACAGCATACACTCTATGTGCACCTACAATTTAATAAATTGCAATTAAGGGCTCAAATGCCTTGATATAGATAATAGTTTCAACCCTTTAGGCGCTAGACAATTTTTGTGTTAATATTTTAAAAGCATTATTTTTTTTTAAGCTTTGATTGGGGTTTAGATAAGTCAGGGTTAGCACATTCCTCCCTTGAAAACGGTTAGCAATAAAAGGATACTTTAAATATTGCAATATTGCTACTTTGGCGCTTAACGATTTAATACATATGTGATTGTTTTAGTTGCACTGATATCGTAATTGAACAACTAAGACCTGTCACATGTTCATAATATGTGATTTATACATAGAGGTGCAACAATTAATACCTTTTTTGACAGCTAATCAAGTATCAAATTCAAGAATAATTTTTGATAATCAATTGAAGGTTTTGAATCAAACATGTCCAAAAGTTTGTGATTTGAGCTTCTCAACGTTAAATATTATCTGGGATGCAAAGTATTTTTTTTTTTATCCGATTGACAAAATCTTTGACAGTTTATCTATTCAAATCATAATAATTTCAGTAGTAGTTTTGCCAAACATCAAACCACCACTTCATTTTTTTAGATATAAATTTGTGGTATTTTAGCTTTGTTTGGTCCTCTTTGCCAGTGTCAATCAAAACGTTTTTTTTTTTTTCTCACAAAAACAACACTCATGTTTGTAAATCAGCAGCATAGTACACAGCTTTACCTAATGTGGCACGCCACCAGTGCCAGTTGACTTGCTTGTTTGATTACAAGAGAAAAAGCATGAATAATGGCGTGAGCGCTGATCAATTTTCATCATCGGAGAAAACAATAAGCAGTCACCACATCACAATGAAATGCAATAAGGAGGAAGATAATGGGAGCAGCACAACTGGCACAGAGAAACCTTTACACAAAAAGTCATTCAAAGGAAACAAAAGTGTGATTGTTGCCAAAATAAAGGAAAGCTAATTCAGAATTTCATCACCTGGCCCATGAATCAAGCAGATATTAAACAGAGCAAATCAATGGTGTTAACATTGCATTTATAAAAACAAACAGTCATTGCCATGCCCGCATTGCTCCTATTGTGTTACTCGCACTTTCACTACCACACTCGCAGCACTCACAAAAAACAGTCAAATTGCTTTTTACTTACTAAGCATCCATCTCTAAGCAGGCCTCACAAGAGTTATCATTCCACGTCTGACTGTGGAGACCCAACGTACACACATAATGCTCTTCAACACTAAAACGCTACTCGGCCAAGAGGGTCTGATAATGTGGAATAGTGGGGTGGGGTCAGCTTTGCATTATAACTGACATGTAAATGGAATTTTGTGTGTGCGTATTTGTGTTGCGACCTCCCTCTTTACACCCCCCACTGCACCCTGGGGATCAAGTGTACAACATGTGCACCCTCAGAGGCGACGTGTGCCGCTCAAGTGATTAACTCGAGGCCCGCACAAAAGATTCGCCCGGGTACCCCCCTCCTTCTCCTCTCCCCGCTGTCACCCAGACACCTCCTGCTCCTGCATCAGCCTTGTATGCCCTAACATCCCCTCCCTCCGTCCCCCTGTCCCGCTCCGTGCCCTGCACCCACACTAAGCAAACAAGCCTTCAGCTGAAGGAGGGAAAAAAGCTGCTCGCTTACTCTTTGTGTGTTGAAGTGTGCCGCTCTTTGTATTGTACTCCTGTTGTCGTATTCTCTCCAAACGGCCCCGTACCATATTTGAGTGTTAAATAAAGGACCCAAGCTCGCAATGGAGAAAGGAGCTGGAGAGTTTCACTTGTAGTGTGATTGACCACCTCCGTGCCACACATATTCAAACTGACGAGTCCGGCGGGACAACGTATGAGGTGTGCTTCAAAAAAACAACAAAGAATTGAAGATATACTGTATTTGATGGTCCCGGAGCGGCGCGGACAATTTGGGTGTAAATCTAACAGGCCATAGATGTCGCAAGTGGGCTTATATTTTCTCCGTAATGTGAAGAAAACAGACAGCTTTGCAACATATCTGCTGATTCATTTTCATGGCCATACGCAAGGAAATCAATGGGGAGAACATTTGGTGACATCATGTTATCTGGGAAGAACATTTTTATGTGCAGGATTTTCTCCTCTTTGAATGAGACTCACTATCGCAGCGTCACCCTTTTCTGTTAATGTTTTTCCCTCGACTATAGGTGCACCTGCACAATCTAATGAGAAACTGAGCTCAGAGGTAGAAAAACATTCTGCCTTTACAAAGTATGATTGTCTCATTCCACGCCAAATCACCTGGTGGGTTTGACCAAGCCGACTTTGGTTTTAATGAAACTTGGTGTACTTGTTGATAGTAACGATGAATGGAGTGGAGTCAGAATTAGTGATGTGATGTTCACAAACCAATAGTCTTTTGAACGGCTCTTTACAGTGAACCGCCACTCATTTATGCAGAGTGAGACACCTACGGAGCGCAAAATAAGACATTTTAAGAGTGAAACCCACATAGTAGGACAACGTGGATTTAGTAAAACATGAAAACTCCACACAGGAAGGCTGGGGCGAGTTGGATTTGAACTCGGGCCCCATTAACTGTGAAGCGAATGTGCTAATCACTGCACCACCCTTTATAACAATATCAAAATGGTAAAATCGTAATCTTAGTGTCAGTCAAAATTTGTCTTTCCAATAGATCGCGTGTTTGTACTGAAGCTCTAGAAACTGCATGGACAGGGGCTCGCTTGTATGCCTGTACTGCATTCGGTTTCTCTTGAATGTCTGTTTGATTTAATATTTATGAAAGTTAAAATGCTCAATACTGCATTGAGCAGCTGATGTGATGTAAGTGTTATGATGAGACGGTGAGGGATGATAGATACATGTGTTCTTCTTTTATCTGTGCAAAATTGTTTGCACTTCTTTGTCACAGCTGTGCCCAAGCAGGGGACTGTCTGTGTTAGGCTAGGGGGTATCATACACAACGTTTGAGCACCCGCTGACCCGCCTGACACAAAGCAACTCCAGCTCTCTATGCATCCCCCTACACACGCGCACAAACACACACACACTCTCATACACCAAGCTCAGAGCATAGCCAATCGTGTTTACTGCAGCCAGTGGAAGGCAGCATCAAGCTAGCACGTTGTGAGATTTATACCTGCCTCTTTCACAAAATAACCATGAAACTTTTCACTGTACCTCCACACTGCCAGATGGCACAGCTTTAATTCTCACTGTCTGTATGTTAATTTTGAACAGATGCATGTATAATCTATCTGGTTCACGGTGTCTGTTTATTTAGGTCACTTTCGGCCGCCGTATTGTTCTGAGGGCCGGGTTTTCTACAGCTTTGGTAACTTACTATTGTGGCTACTGCGCTTTAAATGATTTGCAATTTCAGTACTGCCTCCAAAGTATGGGGTTATCATGAGAATTTGTTTCTTTGTTTGCCTGCAACTTAATCCCCCTAGACTCATTAAACTTATTCTTAAATGGATTTTCCCATTGAAATATTATCAGCAATATAAAGTTAACACATTGACTGCCAGCCCAGTTAAAATAAATAAACATTTTGAGGTCTATAGCAGTCAGTGGGGTCCTGTGAAAAGGCATTTTGACGGCTATCGTCATCAGTGGCACTGAACGGGTTAATCCAGAGGTCCCTGTTTACCATGTTTGGACACTTGTATTTTTGCAAGTAGAATTGGCTGTATTTCCTTTAATCCTATTACATTTTATTACTGTATATTCCATATTACTTTTTTTCTCACACTTGGAACCCTGCAGTTTATCGTCCAGTGTGACGTAGCTGCAGTTTTATTTTTTTAAACTAGCCACAACTGGGCAATCTCCCAGTAAACAGAGTAAGACATAAGAAGACACTACCAAAATATTGATTTTGACTTTGAACTACTATTTTATGTGCCATCAGGGGGCACTCTCCACGAGTAAACGCAACCAATCTTGTGACTGATGTTTTAGTGCAGTAGTCTAACAATCAAGTGTTATGTTGAAAATGTCTGTGCTGCTCTTTTTTCTAAACGATGGATAGTTTCATTGATTAGATGAATCTCTAAAATTGATCATTTTGCATAGATTGATGATCGATCACTACAAGACTACAGTCAGTTGTACTCTGAATTTACATTCAACGTGTTTCCTGTCTAAAAAAGTAAAACTTCAATCCACAGTTCCTTGTGGATTAACCACTCGATGCGTTTGTGGCTCACTCACTGGATGCCCCCGTGGTGCACTTAAGTGTTTCGGCAGCATCCAAAGTTTTTTTTTTTTGGTTTTTATTGTGGGGTTTATTGGTGCAAGAGTCTCAGTAAGTCTATAGATGTTATTCACTGACATCACTGGATGGCATGATCTTGTGAGACAGCACCACTGTAATTGGTTTAAGCACAGGGATTCAGTGTTGTTCCCTGTTGTGTTTACTCTCAATGTTATTTCATAATGGAAAATATCCTACTTATCTTTCGTTAATATTAGTTCTGTAAAGAAGACCTATGCAAAATGTTTAGATGAACATTCCCTGGAGAGCTTCATTTTGAAACTTTGATTGATGTAATCGATGGAATTACAAACATTTGCTGGTGTTTGGATTTCATGACGTCATTTACATACGTTCTGAGGTAAGATTGCTTAGCATGCCGTTTTTGATAGGTAGTCATTTATCTTCATTATCTTTGCTGGTGTATGAAGCTGAATACTGATTTCAATCTGATCGTTGATGTTTATTTATTTATTCGTTTTCACATAGTCAATACAGCCTCAAGCTAAAGCATGGATGTACACTGCAGCACTCGGTGCTGTTGTCGAGTCATGTTATGATGTGCGGGTTTTTATTGATTTTTATTTGAATTTTTTTTTTAATCATTTCTGAAGTGACATTATAGCTAAAGATTATCAGGGTGTGCTATGACCAGGTTTGTAAGTTCCCTGAGATGTTTAAGATCCAAGTAGGTTAAAACATGCACTATGAGCTATGATGCATATTGTTGACTAATCACTTATTTTCATACACTTTTGACTACAACATTTGCCTGCTCCGAGAGGAAAATAGAAACCTTAACGAGTGCATTTGGGGAATTCTCAAAATTGAAAATTTTGGCCACTCGATCTATTTCTGTCATTTCGTTGGAAGTTAATTGTTTAGCCAGAGCAGGTCACGTATAACATGATGCCATTTCAGTACTGCAAATTTCACTTAACAGTCTTACAATAATACTCGCCTTCAACAAAATAGTATACCTTATCTGTTGAAAATCATCTTGATTCATCTTTGCAATCCATGTGTTTCATTGTGTCTAGCAACAAGTGTTCCAACGAAACTTCTTTTCACATCCTTGTTTGCACTATTGCTGCATTTGTGAACTACTTGTGTACCATTGTAAAGCAGTTAGTGAAAAAATGCACGCATTACTCAAATTAACGTTAAGGAAACACACTATTTCCTCAGCTTTTGCGTTTTCTTTCACTGGCCCGCAAATTTTTATTGGACCTATGTTGTGGTCACCTGATCGCTTGGCACGGTTTTCTGCATCATGTGTCTATCATCTGGATCCTTGAGGTTCCTCTCGCTCAGAGGCAAGATGGGTTGAGTGAGCATCACTTATACTGTTCAAGCAACTGGACGTTATACCAATTGACTTTGGTCAAATTGAAAACTACAACCTGGACCACCCATTAGTCAGTCACATTGTACAGTATATATGGACGAAAGTCGCCTCTTAGGCAGCCAAGTCATTGGTCAGGACTGGCGACACTACCACTTACTCTCTAGCAGACATTCTGATTCCAATTCTAAACAGCAAAACTATTCCAGTTTTACCTTTGCACATTGGTGTTACATGATATGCCGGGCGTCCACTGTGATGTTCGATTGCCTCAATGCAAAATGCTGGACATATTTCTGCCAGTGTTATGTAACACGACACATTAGATAACCGGAATCAATCTGTGTTTCACGCGAAGTAACTGATGATGACTCCCGTGTAATGAAGCAGGCTTTTCCCCTTATCATAGTCATGACACAGGGGAAATTAAACTCACAAATTAAACAGGAGCAAGAGAAGGGGGAGGACGACGACGGCGGGGAAAGCTCAGAATGATGGGTTGAATTATTGAGGAGTAATACTCCATCACTTTCTCTGTCATCCACTGTGGCCTGTCAGACATGCGCACACACGCACGCGGGTATCCTGATCTGTGTGGCTGCCCGACTTGCAGGGATGACTAATGTGACCTCCAGCAGCAAATGAAATGGGAATGAAGTGTGAGGTGCAGACAGCCATCTATCTTTCACTTTCACCCCAACTCTGCCACTGACCGCACTCACAACGACACCAAATAACGTCTAATTGGCTAATCCTTTTAGTGCATTGTATAAGGAGATTCGACATGAATGGGGGCTTCAGTGGTGAAGAGCAGAATAGCAGATAGTCATTACAGGGCCCAAAGTGACAGAGCGGAGCGCCAGGCGCGGACTGAAAGAGAAAGATGTGCACCGGGTGCCTATGAGAGAGATTTATGGTGTGAGAGAGCATAATAAACTGATGACTGGTGCATTGTCCTGCACACAGTCTTGTCTGTGAAAGGATTTGGGATGCGGAGGATGGGTGTTCTATTTTAATCAAATGGTTATCACATCATCTGCGCTCATTGTTGGCCCCCTCTTTGATACCAGGCCAGATTTTTTTATGACGTAGCCCCTCTGGTGAAATGAGATTGCCTTCAGATGACGCATTGAAATGAGACAGCGGGTCAACCAAACAATCAAGCGCTTCACATATTAATAGATAAGGATGTCAACTGGTTTTGTGCGGCTGGTTAGATACTAATTATGCAATACAGGCATTTGCATAAGCGTTACAGCTGCAAATGCATGCAAGTAAATGCGTCTTTAATGGGGCCTAAATGGGAGCATTTAGAACTAAAGTGATGCTCAGTGTGGCAGCACAATAATTGGAACTTTCTTCTAACAGTCTTTACTTTGATGCATATACTCATACCCATTACCATAAAAACATGTTACTACACTTTTTTCTTGTCTTTTTTTTTAGCCCACATTTTCCAAAAGCAAACATACCACTGAAAATTCATTTGCCTTTATCCGATTAGGAAGAGCGTATAAACATTAATAGTGCAAATATCAATGACCTCTGTTTCTCTGGACAAAACAAACAAAAAAAAAAATCAGTAAACTCATGGAGTGCTAAACATATTAAGATATTAAGATATTTTCAACAGTAAAATGTTGAGATTTTGTCTGTAATCAGTTTGACAACTAAATTATTTCTCATAGACAATCTGTTGAAAAACACTTTTCCATTTGTTGTCTACTAAAAATGTCATCACATGTGCTCAAGGCTGACCTTACCACCAAACCCCGCTCACGTTTCCTCTGTTTGGTCATGTGACATTCCGAAGCTGAGCCAGGATTGGTCGGTGCCTTGAGCATGTGATGTCATTTTCAATTGATAGCAAGTGTGAATTTTTTTTAAAATGTGTTAATTGCAGATGAAAAACAATTTAGTTATCATGCGCGTATGTGCTTTAACACAAACTGTTGATTTTACTTTCTTGTTTCCTGAGCTAAATGCTATAAATATGCCACCTCGCATTGTCAAGTAATGTTATAATTTAGACACCACTCCCACCCATTTTAGGTGTTATCTTCCTCCTACAGGAAAAAATGGAGAAAAGACATTTACGACAGTGGGGACCCACCCGCGATAGCTGTAGTCTTTGCAATGGTAGCGATGGAGAGAAATTTGTCAGCTCTCACATTGGACCTTTTTAGAATGAGCAAGTAATAAATAATGTTGTGGCCAGTGTATCTCCAAAGGGAAATTTGTCTTCTGTAAAAGTTGGTCTTTTTGTCATATAAAATATTCAGCTCCCAGGCTTTTATTTCCGAGTAAAAACAGCAAAGTGGATTTTAATGCGTGGATGTACGATGGACTTTTTAAATTACTGCCCATCTCTCATCCTTTGTAAAAGCACCTTACATGGCTTGTTTAATGCAAGCTGTCTTGCATGATTGGCCCTTAGAGGCACAAATTACACATTTAAATGAAAAATCCCAAATCAGCATGTAATACACACACCCATACAGAGCAAGCCAGTCTTTTTGAAGCATTATACTGTATGTGCATGGCTAGGTAGAAAAGAATGAGGCCTTTCCTGGCACGGGGGCCTCATTGACCCTGCAAGCTGAGCAGCGAGTGATAAGGTTGTCACTCTGGAGCATAACCATCCTCCCACCTCCTAATCTGCTCAAGCTCTGTGTGTGCGTGTGCATGTTTGTGTGTGTGCACGTGTATCCGTGCGGTTGGTATAATGTAGGAGGAAGGAGATAGAATAGGCTCCCTTTTTGAGGGTCAAGATTTTTTATTTTTTAGAACGGCACTAGAAATACAAGCCTCGGGAGCTACCTATGCTCGTCTCCAAAATACAAGCCATTTGACTTTGTAGTGGTCAGTTATTCATTACAAGGGGCAAGGCTGCAGGTTCCTCCCTCTCAGGGGGTGCACGTTAAGAGCATCTGGATGTAATGCTCAATTACAAAAAAAGTCACGTCCAAGACAGTAGCTAGTGTAACGCTGCATGTCACTGACTCAGTGGCTTCACTCATGAGGGGAATGCTCTATTTGGGACAGTTATTTTAAGATGCGTCTTCCTTAGTAGGTCGTATGCAGTGGCGATGCAGCCCACATTTAGGAAGTCAATTGCATTCAACAAGGAATTCTCCTTAAAAACAAAGGAGCCTTTTGCTGATAATAGAGCCAAAATTGAGCCTTTTCCCCCCTTCAAATCTCGGTGCAAGTATGTTTTCATTCCAGTATGAGTCACTTCCAATCTGCTTAGATAACAGTCGGTTGCACATATTCAGAGTTTTGGATCAAAAATTTGATCAGCACCAAGTTTGGCAGAGCCAAGGACTTTGTAGTGACTTTGATGGGAAACAGAGTAACACCAAAGACATGAAATAGCAGTGGTTCACTCTTTTTTTCTGCAAAGTACCCCTATCCAGTGCCACACATTTTTGGATGAAAAGAAAAGAAGACCGAAAATAGAGGGCAGTCTTATCCAGGTCTGATTTAATAAACTTTTAAAACTTTTGAATTTAGGGTTTGTAGTGGCATCTCTAGGCGTAATTTATTCAGCACCTCCAGAAGATAGAACAAGACAGATCTGTTTTATACCTGGCTCGTCTGCCAGAAAGTTGTGTCACTCATGACAATGTGCATCTGTAGAAAACAATAAAAAAAAATGTATACAACGTTTTGCCAAGGAATCACTATAACACATCCATCCATCCATCCATCCATCCATCCATCCATCCATCCATCCATCCATCCATCCATCCATCCATCCATCCATCCTTCCATCCATCCATCCATCCATTCTCTATAGCCACTTATCCTCACAAAAGTCGCTTGCTTGCTGGTGCCAATCCCAGATGACTTTGGGCAATAGGTCGAGGATACCCTGAAGTGGTTGCCAGCCAATTGCAAGGCACACACCTAAGAACAACTTTGTATGTCCAATAACCTTGACATGCATGTTTTGGGAATGTGGGAGGAAACCGGAGTGCCTGGAGGGAACCCACACGGACTCAGGGAGAACATGCAAACTCCACAGGAAGGACGGAGCGAGATGCATATGAACTTGTGTCCCTGAACTGTAGGGCAGACATGCTAACCATTGCCACAGAACCACCTACTGTAACACAGTTTTGTAAAATGTTACTTCATGTTCCAGTTAATTTACTGTTACTTTAAAAATGTCCTGTTCCTGTCATAGCATTAAAAACCATTAAATTAGAGTTGATGATACCTGCAAAAATCCTGATAAAATGTCACGTACCCCCAGTTATATTTGTACCACCATTTGAGAACTACTGAAAAAGAGGACCAACTGGTTGTGATGAATACTTGTATCATATGTCTCAAAAGTCTTGAATATTGGTGATCTAAACAGTAAATGGAGTTCACATATTGCATTTTTTCTACATTGTACGGTGGGGTGCCTGAAGCGCTTTACAAAGCTTCACATTAACATCTAATTGTCTTTTGAACCTACAAGTATAACTGCAGCCACCATTGTACTGATAGCATGCTGGGGGCTGCCTCTTTTAATTGATACTCTGAAAATTCTTTTTGGTTGATTGCGACTTACTTTAACCACCATCCCACTTTGCATTACGGTCAAAGGCAGAATCCGGGTCGGTTAATGCGCCTTTTGGTGTTGTACATAATCATTTGCCATTGCCGTGGCTTGGATGCAACTCTTTAGCTGAGCTAGCTAAAACAGTCGCTCTAATGCAAACTCCATTCATTTGTTGCTGTGAGTAAAGCGCTGAGAGAAACCGAAAGCAAACTCACGAAAGGTGCTAATGCGTTACTGAGATTAGCTTCTTTGATCAGACTGCTGGAACTTTGATTAGCTGGCTAACTAACTTTCACATAAACATACATACACATTTCATGGTCATCTGCTCAAAGGAATCATCTCGCCTCCACAAGATACAGTTACACTCCCAATATACAGATACTCCCAATATACTGATTTCATGACACATCTTAATACAGTTTCAAAAAACCTGCCATACACCTGAAGTCACCGACAATGCACAGCGCTGTTGAACATGCTTGGACGTGCCCATTTGCCTTGTCACACCCTAATAACATGGATGTCTTACACATAGGCTGCCACCATTCCACATAGTTTGACCAGAGTTGAACACTTTTTGCTTTCCTGTTTGATTCAACAAAATGATCAGAATACGGTTTGGAACTTAGATGACACATTAAGGTCACCATTGAAACAAGTTTGTCCTAGTAACGATTGTGTTGGTGATGGGCAAATTTGTGAATGCAAACTCCTCAATCATAGTGGGGACATCCCGCTGAAATTCATGCAAACCAAACTTAGACAGAATTAATTCAATGCAGTATCTGAGCCCACTAACTTTCAAGCAAATAAAGTTAAGAAAAAGGAAGTCTCCTGAAGTTCAAAGTTACCAGATCTAACTGAGTAATTTCAACATAATTTTGTGGTGACTCACCTGCTACACCTCTCTCCCCTCTCCCAAACATGGAATATTTCTTCCCCAAAACGGAGTGGACCACCGTGCCCGAGGATGATGATGTTGGTGTCTTCCTCTGTGCCTCCCTCGCCTCCTGTCAACAGCGGGCAGTGGTGCAATCAGTCCGTCCACTGAACACTCACATTCCTCCATAAAGTCGCTCCGGCTCTCTCTGCCCGCCCCCTCTTTACAGTGCGTCTTTGTAGCCTCCCCCCTGAATTCCCATCTCACTCCGCTCCGTCACTCATCGTCCAAACACTGCTTGACTAAATCCTCCTCCAGCATGCACTTCTCTTTCCATTTTGGTCCTTTACTTCCTGAAAAGCCCATCGGGCCATGGCTCTTGCATGTGGAGTGGCTGTTTCTTTGTGATTACCATCCAGTATTGCACACATCCCAATTGGAAATTTAGTGAACAATTGACACTAATAGGGCTATGTTTGATAAATCAACTTTTTATTTTGATCTTTTATCTGTTTTATTAAAGCAGCGCACTCATTAAACAAACAAATAAAAGTTACAAAAGGATCAGCGCCAGCGGACATACATCCTCACCTGAGATTTCCTCTATCTGATGGGGCTTGGAGTTGAAACACCAAACACAAATAACTACAGCTTTATAATAACGGGCCGTGATTTATAAACTTTTAGTGTAGTTGATTGCCTGTGCGCCACACACATAGAGTACTGTTTTGCTTGGTAACCAGGTAAACGTTCCCCCTGCATCAGCTTTTATGGATACCGTCATAAGCACCGTGTTCTGATTGCATTGCTTGTTTTGAATTTACTGCATAGTGAATGCAAAAACATTTTACAGTTTTCTTTTTGCTGATCTGTCATTTTCATTCAATGTGGTCACTCGGTTTCATTTAAAATAAAGAGGACTTCATGTTAACCAGTTTAGTATAACAAATCACAGCACAGCTTGCAAACGTCACATCACAAACATTGACCAAACTCAGAAATCGGGTGGCCCTTGCTTGTTCTTTACCTGAGCCCTGATCACCTCTGATAGCTTTTGGTTAACAGCAACTTGCAAAATGGCCATTCCCCCGAGATAGACAAAAACACTTGCATGTTCTTGCTTAATTCATTTTCCACAAATGCAATACTAATCAGAATGTTGTGTTGAAACGGATGGAAGAAATGTTTTTGATTTGATCTCCCCTTTAACTCCCATCTTTACAATAACAGTCCACATTTCAAATGGTCTTCTATTTTTAATATCTTCCAAAATAATCATGTGGGATTTGAAACTTTGATGCTACCATCTTTTCAGTCAAATACATTCAACGTTCACTGTAGCATAATATCTATTATACGCAGTAAATGATGTGCAAAAAGAAGACTTCAATGCATTTGGTAAGGTACTAATAGAGGCTGACTTGAGGATTTGAGCATCTGCATCATGTACAGTATATAAATGCTTCCTATCTTGGTTTACTTAATGCCTGCATGTTCTGTACATGGCTTGATTTTGTTGTTGCTGTTATTGTTGACATTTTAATGATTGTATAATTGGACCAGAAATACTACACTTTCCTCCCATTTAAACCAGACATGATTTGGTATGTGTAGGATGTAGTTCTTTGTGACATTTGCGTGGTTCTGACAATAATAAGACAGCGGGAGGCCGGTTGTGCCTTGGTGTTTGGTTATGAAGCCCATGAGAATGAATGGCAGTGCATTTTAAACCCCAGTGAAAAATCGTGGTGGGAAATGATTTGAAGCGTGAGTACATCCTTTCTTCTTTGTGTGTCCATCATTTTGCCTGTGCGCCTGCATATCTGTCTTGTTTATGTCGTCTCTTTTCAACTGTCTCTCTCCTTCAGCAGTCTCCCCTCCTCAATTCTCACCCCTAATCTTTCTTCCTCAAACTCAACACATAGGCTCCTGCATTGCAATTTGAAGTATGAGTGTTATTGCTGTCTCGCAGTGAATATCAAGTTTGGAATTAGTCACATTTTCTGGCTAAGAGTTTTTATTTTTTATTTATTTAATTTTATTCTTGGGAGGGAGTTACTGCAGTAAATACATTTGGGGGAATTGTTTCAGACTTCCTTCTATCATTTGACTGCCAATATGTCTCAAAATTACACACAATCTTATTACTTCAACATACATGTCAATTTTTTTCCGTTATGTAATTATATTTGGCCCCATATCAAATTTGTAATACTGCCTGTATCACACATAGACCCCGAAATGCTACAAATCCCAGAGGTTTTAACTTGAACCCCACTGATTTCCAAAAACATATGAAGGAAAAGGGAAAACAATTTATAAGTGCAGCGAAACGAGACACCAGAATTGGACGACTTACATTTTTTTGCTGGCCCGATCGTCAGTGCCCCGCCCCCATTCTGTCATCATGGGTCCGACATTTTTTTCACTCTGAACATTGTATTAGATGGTACGTCAGACGAAGGCGAGTCCGTCTGCAACTTCCGCCGTCACACCCCTCCAGCCAACTTCCATCGTCAACCCCCTCATTGCTCATTTCTGTGGTCAACCGCCCCTTGCACTTTTCATCCACCTAAAAACCTTTTTTTTCTTTCATTTTTCTACTTATACTCAAATGAACTAAATGTCTGTAACTATACTGTTGCACTGCACTTAAAACATAACAGAAATAAAATTGAAGCAACAAGGCAATTTATATTAAAGCTCTTAATGTTAAGCTGCATTAAGCCATCATGTCTCTTAAGGTGCTTGAACTGTATTTCTCCAAGTACAAGTCAATATTTTTTTTCTCTCATTTTCAACCCCCATATAAGGGTGGTCCATTTATAACCGCATATCTCAAAACAGACCAAATTATGCGCATATCTATGTAACATTAATTCAAGTGTGAAATAAGTAATATGTCATTTAGATGGCTTCAAATTATTATATATACCTCTAATTCAATATAGAATGCATCCGTTTCATGGTGTTTGCACAGAACTTAGCAAAAATCACCTAATTCCCTCTTTGTTATCAACATTGAGACTGTGTGGATATTATTTTTCGCGGACTTTGACGCATTATGAAAAGGAAAAGACAAATTGATTTGTGTCCTTCAGCCATTGGACATATGCTTAAACAAGTCGTATGGACGTCGGCAGGTGGGGGGGAAAACCAAACAAGGGCAACATTCCAATCTCTGATCTTACAACAGTTTTCACCTGTCTAATGAAATATTGCTGTTTTAGGATAAACATGTTGCAGTTTTGCAATATTATTACATATTGCATTTCTCATTGGTTAATGCTTGTTCTGGATTAAGTCCAAGTAAGACTGTTATTTACCATTTCTGTTAAAAAAAAAAAATAAAAAAAAGTTTAACTGTCTCTATGCTGAAAGAAAAGAAATCATACAGATATATGTATGTACCCACCAAGTATAAAAATGTTGCTAATTCAATAAATATTCATTTAGGCCTGCCACTTAGTCCCAGGATTTAATCTTGGCCCTTTGAGGATTTGAGTTTGACACCCCTGTTCTAGATAGTGTTGAGGCTTTCTCATTTGCTTGGAACATAGCGACCGTGTTCTTGGAATGCATGAGTATGCACTCATTGGTCATATCATGTAAAATACCCGCATCATCTTCTGAGCCCCCCTGCTCTATCATAAGAGTTACCTTTATAAATGCAAGTATGTAGATAGTTGTGGAATACAATGCTCACGTTTAATTAGGTATGCAATGCATCATGCTGGGAGCTGTTCCCAATGTCCTATTGTAACAGCAATAGAAGGTAGTCTGAACTAAAATTAAACACTATCATTTTCCCCTGAGATGAATTTGATTTATAGCCATTTGCCATTGTGACATTCTTAAAACTGTACATTTGTTTCACCTTATTTTTTGGGAAGTGTGTATGCATGTTTTCTTTTGAATGTTTGCAATTCAGCATAGGCTCAAAATGATATATTTTTGCTTCTTTTGTTTTTTGTAAACACATTTTCAAATTTTATTTGTTAGTACTAACATTATCTTTACAGAATATGCCTTGTCCGAATGAGTTCATATTAAATATTTGATTTTTTTTTAACATTTCGGTTATATGCACAGAACAAAGAGAATGAGAAAATGCAAAGATCATTTGAAACCAATCAGTTAACAACCAAAAACAAAAATCCTCAACCAGCAGGCTTACTGTTGCCTAACTTGTACTGTCCAGTGAATGACCTTGAACAGGAGTCAGCAACGTGGTGCCCATTTGCATTAGGCAGCTTCCAAGAAACACAAATAGTAATCCACAGGCCATTCATCCATCTTCTTCCGCTGTATTCCGCGGTTGGGTCGTGGGGACAGCAGTTTAAGCAGGGAAGTCCCCTCTTGCCAGCCACTTCATTCAGCTCCTTCGGGAGGATTCCCAGGTCAGCCGAGAGACATTGGTCAGGAGTGTGGTCAGGATGTCCTGGGTCGTCCCTAGAGCCTCCTACCAGGTGAACTCCCAGGAACATCTCACGCAGAGGACCAGCTGCTCGACAGCTGAGCTGAGCATCTCCTGGATGACCAAGCTTCTCACCCTGTCTCTAAAGGAGAGCCCGTACACCCCGCATTTTCTGGCATTTTCTCCAGTTTGCACTAACCTATAATCAAATGAACTGTTGTCACGACCGCATGTTTATAATGTATATGTGTTTCCCTGTTGACGTCTACGAGTACGGTCGACAGTTTTTTTTAAAAATAGCCTAATGCAATTGCATGTTGTGTAAAGTCCTGCTGTGATTTGAATGCGTGGTTATTCCTCCTCACTCTAAAAGGCATCACTCATAATATAAGAACTGCAATAAGAAGATTGCAAAAAAAAAAAAATCCTGACATAACTAAATGGCTAAGATTATCCTTAAAATATTCAGTCTGCAAAAGGCTCCTAAAGACTGTGAATTCACTGCATGTGTTCATTGACTTTTATGTCAAAATCATTCATCCAGAACATGCCTGTTATTCCTGTTCCAGGCTTGTCTTCTTTCATTCAGCAGCCCCCATCACACGCATGCTCATGCGCACAGGTCCAAATGTTCAGCGGTAGTTCAATAGCACACTGAGTAAAAAGGTTCATGCATAATGTCGCATAATTTTGTTGACCCAGCTGGCCCAAGGAACTGACACAAATCAATATAGACACGAACACACGCAATAGGTGGTGAAACAGCAGTAACCAAAATGAACTGATACCAAAATAAAAGGTAATTCTGCGTAGTGGCGGCACTAGTTTAGTCTTTGCTCCTCTCATGCTAAAATCAAGTTATCAACTTAAACGTGCCAGTTATCTATAAAGATGATTACATTCCTGAGGAAATGTTTTCATGAGAGTGTCTGTTTCACCAAATAAAAATCCAAGGCCTTTGTGGGGGAACTTTATTCTTTTAATCGACAGTAATAGGAGAAAGGCGAGCCTCTGTGCCACACAAAAGGGCTGCTCTTTAGAGTCGTAAACAGGTAGCAGTGACATTGACGCCCCAGTTTAATTACTTCCAACTACTCCCTGGTGCTTCCTCCATCTCTCTAACAACATTTGTACCGCTGTTTGACGGCACTCCATCATTTAAACCATATATTTGGGCAATATTCAGCCTTGCGTAGCTGGAAGCTCAGCTACTGTGAAAAAGAAACGTATGCTTTTGTGTGATATATGTGCGGCTGCACTAACAAGCTCAATGGCCTTCAGTAATCCTTATGCTTCGGTTGTTTCTTTGGGTCTAAAGTGGTCTTTTTTCTGCCTTTTTTGTCAAGGCTGACAGCTCAGGTGTTCTCTCAGAGCTGACTTGGACCACTGAGATAATACTGGCACAAGTTGAATTCGGTTGAATGCATTATGGCTTGCTGGAAAGGAAACACAATGCAGACAAGGAGGGTGATTTGGAGAGGGAAAAGGTCAAGGCACAGTCAAAGGTTTCAGCAAGCAGAGGTCAAGCTGGAGTTAAGACTACATTGATTTTGTTAGCTTTTGTCTGTCCCTGCCTCAGAGGACACACTTGGCTTATGATGAATGGCTGCCTCAGCCTCTGTTGTCACTGCGAAGGGACATGAGTCAGGGAGTTATGTACCACAGAGACCTGTTAGGCTGCCACAACATGAGTGGAGCTGCATCTCACCCTTTAGAGCACGCCTTATAGCAGGTTTAGTAAGCGAGGCGTTCACCTGATTGTTGACCTGCTTGTTGTTAGCGGACACTAATCTTGTAGTGGGCATTCCCCCATGACAAACTACATTTTTGCTGTTAGCCACAGTAGAATAATACTCGAAAGATTAATGTTTCACAACTTTTATTAGGCCAACACATGTGTTTTTCTGTAAAAAAATAACCCAAAATGTTGTGAAATCCAGTCCAAGCTCCAAAAGGGACAGAGCCAATGCTTTTATCATTATGTATATATTGTATTTATTATGGAAGGCTAGGCTCAGCGATAGCGTGTTCATCTGCCAGCCGTAAGGTGTTGGGTCTGATCTATGATTCTGGTGGTCATGTCGAATTGTTCTTGAGCAAGAGCCTGAACCTTACTTTGCTCCCAGTGGATTTAGTAACACCCTATGTGGCAACAGACTCCATCGGTGGTTACATTTGAGCTTCTGTTAAGTGCTTTGGGCACAAAGCACGATACAAGTCCACTCCATTTACCTTCTTTTTTACATAGTAATTACATAAATTCTGATTTCAACCCTATATGCCTGGATCGAAATAATTAAGCCAATTTCGAGTAACACTAACACAGTCTACTAAAAATCCACTGCTTCGCAGTGAATGGCTCAGGGAAACAACCCAACTTTTCTTTAAGTGTGGTAGTAATATCTCAAGTCTCACCAATAAATGAAAATGTTCTACAAAGTGGATAATTTTTTATAGGGTGTGCATACAAGTCGTCGTCTTGTGTAGTTGCTAGTTGTGATTCTTTTTGGGTTCATGAGAGAGGGAAATAAAGACCATTTGTGTTCTACAGTGAAAAGAGTGATTGTAATTGTCTGGCCACCAGACCTTCGTCTTTCCCACATCTGCTCCAAAAATCAGTTGCGATAAACGTCAGCTCGCCTACAACCCTAAGACGGCTGGTGAAGAGAGCATAAAGACATAAATCCCTCGATCTTGTCTTTTATTATCTGGATTTGCATCCAAATCAAATTGCTCTTTTTGACGCATGCAGCTCAGCAACTGAACAAGTCAGTTGGGTCCTTTTTTGCATAGCCTTGGTACTCAACAAACTGATCGACCAACAATTATATGGTGATCGAAACCATTCCTGTTGCAATGCACACTTTTGAGACACACTAAAGAAATTAGTAGAAAAACAACACTGTAATGATCAAGACAACTCATTTAAACACGTTGCCAAAGTGAATTACAAGTGCCATGTGAGACATCTGCTTGGGGCACCGCTCCCACTCCTAATAAGTCAAATTCAAACATTTTCATTTAAGATGTCCCCTGGCATCAGCATGTTTTCAGCAATCCATTTAAATTTTTCATAATGATCTGTTAAACAAGACGCTGCTTCACCTGTTCAACATACGCAACTGCTTGTGTTGCCTGACTCTTTTTGACCATTCGATGGAACCCTGCAGTCGCTTGGCCGTACACAATCTGCACAGGGGCAAAGAGAGTCATTTAGGGGAAATCTAAACTGACCATACAAGGTTTCAGCTGACCAGGAACTAAGTGAAGAGGGTAGTGGATTGGGTTTAGTGTTAGGGTTCAGTCCCTCATTTTTCTTTGTGAGCGTTCCTCATGAGTTCTTTAGGTTATAGTCTTGTGGTACTAAGTTTATTTCAGAGTTTTTGGTTCGTTACTTTGTATGTAGTTGTCAACCTTGTATTCATGTTGTTATCTAGGCATTAATTTATTATTTTTCTGAGCTCAACCTGCCCCCCTGCAACTGGGCCTGCAATGTTCCTCCACCTCACCCACCATGACGCAATGCAGCATAAACGTTTGAGTAAAAAAATAAAATAAAATAAAAAATAAATACGCCCCCAAAATGTTCTTTTGTTAAAAAAAAAAGAAAAAACAACAAACCCCAAAACATATCAGAAAATTGGGTTTTATGCAAAATAACACAAATGTTTCTTCTCATATAGCCCCCGAAACAGTATAAAAATGCTGTTCTTTTGTCCTGGTTGTATTGTGCATTATTTATTTCACCCAAAAGTTGGGTTAAAAAATATGACAAAGTTGTGTCAATCCCATTTGTTTTGAGGTTTGCCAGCTGAGCTGTGACTTATTCTCACCTGTGCACATATCATTTTCAATATTAAATACATTTAAAAAAAAATATGTTTTTACATCTGAAATGACTGTGTCATATTAAATTTGCACATTTTCATTTTTTTTAATGTTAAAAATTACTTGAATCGAAAGATATGTACCAGTTACTCGGTCCTTAGTTGGGTTTTCTTTCTATCCCTTTGTACTCAAGTGAATTTTGGGAGGATTACTTTTTGCACTCAGTAATCCTTAAAAAAAAACAGCATTCTCCCCTGAGTCCAAATTTTTGATTGCTCAGCCCACCTCTGACAGGCACACAGATGCTAGCACTTCAAAGCGGCGATTTCTGTCTCTCTCTCTGCAAAGCCAATTTGCTCTTACTAAGTTGCCTCGCACCCGCAGCATATAAATAAGGCAGGCAGCAAGTGGTCAGGACGCACAGTAAACGCCTGTCAGACGGCACGAGGACAATGGAGTCGTCTGTCTCACGCACATCTCCACGCACACAAACACCGGATGACAAGACACCCGATGTTGATGACGCCCCGAGACTGATAGCAACACAAACATTTGCCTTGTAGTATTGATTCAACATGCTCGACTCCTGTAAGCCTCAGTTTGATGAGGCTTCCGTTCGTCAATGTTACAAGCGTTGTCTTCGCTCCTATAAGAGGATTAGGACTGCGTTCACTTAATGCACACACCAGATCATCAATGCACATCTTGACCCTCGAAGACGTCTTTGATTGCAGCTCCCAGCTACTGTTTCACCCGCGTTTTACCTTTCAGACTGGATTTTCCTCATAATCCTATTAAAGTCTCGCAGTTAATAGGGGAAGTGGTGAGCGGATGATTTAAGTTTTTGATGTGCGAGCGCGTGGCAAGGCAGGCGCGCGCGGGCGCGCATTGAAAAGCGCCAAAGTCACCCTGATCTCGCCGCCATGTCCTCCAGGTGTTGTCTGTCTCTCCGCGTGCGTGTGCGTGATGTAAATTTTTGACAAATAAAGCCATTCATCTCGCCATGCGGTTGGCACATCAGAGGCTAACAACAGTTAACTGCTTTGAGGAGTCTTAAGCATCTGTTAATCGGGATTATATGGGGTGTAACCGAGCTATCAAATGAAGTGGCGTGGATTGAATACAACGCAAACATCCCCCCTCTGCCTTGGAGTTACACAGTCGGGCAATGATGATCTCATTACTTGTGAACTATTTGTACTTTGCCGAACTGGCTAACATGCAGATAGAGAGGCTTCCAACAAGTGCCCCCGTTTTAATAATGATGAGATCCATAATCCACAAGTTATTACGTTCCAAAGAGGCCAGGTTGGAGAAAAATGACTATGATATAATTAAGCCTGTGTTGAGCACTATGGCAACAGGCTAAACTAATGTGTTAATACCGGCTAAGCTAATTAAAACTCAGCCTCTGCTGCACTAATGCACTTTAAAAAAAAAAAAAAATCCAGCACCCGCTAGTGATTGCACTTTAATCAGGCTGCTATTTTACCCGTTTTTTCATTCCTTCACTGAACATGCTCACGAGCTGCTCCACGAGATAACCTCGCTCTCTCCACATGACCCCATTTTCTTTGGCCGTCCTCTCCTCTCCACTTGTCCACGTGCAGCATTTGACAGTGTGAACAAGTCCATGGGCTTTATGCAAATATTCCAAACTCCCTCAACAAGCACAATGCAGATGAGTTGCACGTGGGCTTCACAAGGGGGCACTGTTGGCATTCACATCGACACCCCCCCCCCCCCCCCCCTCATCCTATGCATTTTTCCCTCTTTAAAATGTCTTTTTTCACGTATAGATTATATCACACATGGAATGAAATTATGTTATTCCTCATAAGCAGGGGGAAAGTATTAACAACAAGCTCCCCCAACCCTTCGCCTTGGTGAGAATTAGCTGTGCACTGACACTGGGGGCTCTGGCTCCATTGTGTTCTCAGCATAGAATGGTCCCTGTTAATTTCCTAGCTCAGTGGCGAGGCTGTGATTATCTGTGGATGGGCATCTACAATGGGTAATAACCCTGGGGGGTGAAAAAAAGGATTTCAAACTGTGGTGAAAATATTGGTTTCATCAGAGTCACTTTATCATAGTCACTTTGCTTGTTGTTTGTTTTTTAAAACATCAAATATCCAGGTGTGATTAGGACCAACTCCCAGCAAAACCATTTAAAAGCTCTCCTTTGTATTAATTTAGTCTCTCGCTCAATTCTATATTAATTATTTGTTGTAGATGTCATTACTAAAATGAGCTGGCTGGCTGCAGAGACCAGATAATTGCATGTTATTTGATTGTAACACAAGGAAGAAAACAAGTGAGGACACAAACAAACACTCTTTGGCTCCCATTCTGAAAAGTTGGAACTTGACTCACTCACCGTCGAGTAATTACTTGATGTCTATTGGTCATCGTCTTTGGAGTTGCATTGCTTGTTTGAAATTATGCTCTCCTTGTTGGGGAAAAAAATGGCTCGGGCCAATAAAACTGTTAAAGGGTTGTCCACGTAGCAGATACACTTTGACGGAAGCACTTATGGCTTCAGGATGAATTGGAAGGTTACTCGACATGATATATATATATATATATATATATATATATATATATATATATATATATATATATATATATATATATATATATATATATATATATATATATATATATATATATATATATATATATATATATATATATATCAGTTATAGTCACTATATATATATATATATATATATATAGTCAGTTTATCCTGTAATTTTGCAGACAAAATGTCATGCCACTGTGTCTGTACCTTTCGCCTGTGGCCGTCAATTATCTGTGTGTGAGGTGTACCCCATTGTGATGGTTAAAACCGAGGCCAAAGGGTCCATCAGATGCTCTATCAGGAGTCATTCAGGATAAGTTCTATTGCTTAGGCAAATGTGAATTCCTGAAATTGTGGTCTCCACTTTGGCTCAATTAATTGCCACGTGGTTCCCAAAAAGTCTCAGTTCAAATCTTCTAATTTTAATAACAGTAGGCAGGCAGGATACCTATAGCGTCACATTATAGAAGCAGAAAGGTGGGAAGCGCCAGGTGGGAACATTTACGTAACCACAAAACACATGTATTTAAAGCCACAGGCTGTGGTTAAGACATCATTGTTTTCATCTTCAGACAAACACACATGGAAAACACTTTGCGTGTATATATATAAATATATATATATATATATATATATATATATATATATATATATATATATATATATATATATATATATATATATATATATACTTTTATTGATTAAACAAATCTAAAGGAAATTATTAATACATATTAAGTAAAATTATATGTTCAAAAGAGTATGAAGAAGTTCACAACGTATGTAGTCCTAGCTCCTTGTTCTCCATAAATAAAATAATAAAAATTATGCTATCCAGTAAAAGTACAGGTGAATTCTAAATATAGTATGTAACCCAAATAAAGAAATAAAATAAACATCTATTATTAATGCTAATGAAGAATGCAGTATGAAGATTTTGTACTTCTCAGGTTTACAATTGTCGCTATCTTTGTAGCATTGCATTGTTTAACATCTTTTTAAATGTAGTAAGAGATTCATACCTTTTCAATTCTTTTTCATGATTATTCCATAGTTGAACACCCTTTACTGAAACATCAATTTTCTTTGTTTGTTCTTGTCTTTGCTTTTATAAAAAAAAAAAAAAAAAAAAAAAAAAAAAAAACACCTTCACCTCTTAGCGCATAACACGTCTTTCTAATTTAGAACAACTTTTGGACACCATGCCAAGATTGGTTGTTTTTGATTATTTAATGTGATTGTTTCGTGAAAAATACAAGTGTTGAACAAAACTACCAAATCTGACTCATAATTACAGACATTTATTGTATTCTTCCTCATAGAATCAAAGGTTAACATTTTCACTTGTTTTATTTCTGCCCATCATGGCCACACTAGCATCGTTTGTGAGGCTCTGTAGAAGTAACTTGAGCAGGATGTTATGCTCTGAGAGAGTACGCCAATGATGTACAATAAATGCAGTGTTTGAACATGGATTTGCGAAGTGCGCAAATTTCTTATATACCACAGGATGTAAGTAAATAGAACTGAAATAAAAGATAATTTTCCTAGCATTTTATAAAAGCTCCACTTGTACTATACTATGCATTTGCTAAGTAAATGTAATTACCGCTGTTGAATGCATAATTGCCCTTAACCACTACTCGAGGAAATGTGTTGCTGTACAGTATGTGCTTGCATTTAAACTGATAATAGTGACACATTGTGCTGCAAAAGCAAAATTAGCTAAATCACATCAAACCAAAAAGAACATTATTATAGATTTGGAGGAGGCTCAAAACACAGACTAGCACTCAGTTTCCTCTTTCGCAGCCTCAGTGGTTATTGACCCTGGTGGGCCAGTGATGAAGGAGGCACATCTTGTAAAATGCATTACTCTCTGATGAGATTATCCCATAAACAGATAAAAGTTCAATAAAATATCATCATTTCTTCCTACAGTTTCAGGAATAAGCAGATGACAGCGTTGATTTGTTTCTGCTACTGGTTTAGCTCAACAGAACCCAGGTGATTCAGAGATAAGTGAGCCTGCATGCAGGCCGTCTGGTCCAAGCTAATGCTCAAACACGAACATCTGTAGTTTATATCCGAGTGCTGCAGGGTGTGAGCAAAGGGAATTGAAGAGGTGCAACTCACGGAGCCTCTTTTGCAAGTCTAGCTTTCCGCTCTTCCCCCCTGGGGTCTCGGTGCCTCCAGCTTTTATGCTCCAAGCCCCTGGAACATCCTTCCTGATCACTGAAGGTGCTCCAAAGTCAGCTGCAAACAACACTTTTTTGACTTTGAAATGTTAATGCGTCATGGTTTTATACACACACACACACACACACACACACACACACACATATATATATATATATATATATATATATATATATATATATATATATATATATATATATATATATATATATATATATATATATATATGTATGTATGTATGTATGTATGTATGTATCAACTTCTACAACTATAGAAGACGGTTTCATTAACATTTGTCTGAATTTCATCTGTCACATACACTACAAGTGAAGCAAAGTATTAAGAGGTTGAAAAAAAAAAGTCTTTAATAGGAAAGTAAAAAAACCTTGTATCTTGCACTTCCTGGCCAAAACCTAATCAGAGAAAAGATGGAAATTTGGTCTGCATTCATTGGTTACTTGAAATGCATCCAAGATTGCTCTTATCAGCAAGAAATGAAACCAGGACTAAGACAGGGTGCAACTACAAATAAATCTCTGGTATAGTCAACTGTGTTATTGCTGTGAATGGCAAGTAGTGAATTGAACCAGCCCAGTTTACTCACTCAAGTGAACATACAGTATTTTACTATTGCTGGGTGGTACCATAAAATGACTGTTGTCCTATTGACTGCAGGCTGATTGTAGTTTGATGCAGCAAGATGCAGCAGTACAGCAGATAAACATTCAATTCAGTTGAATTACATTTCAATAAACAAAAAGAAGTGCGGCGGGCTGACAGACATATGATCGACATCTGACAGAATGTCTATCCTGACGTGTACAACAACGGATGAAAATTGCAATTGCGATATTATTAATTTGCCGTTACCATTCCTGTCATTCGTCAATCCGTTGGCAAAACGGTCGTCCATCAGCGACGGGAATTGACCGACAGTCTGTCATGCTGACAAAGTGCCCACCTCTGGGCAATAGGATAAAAAAATTAGGAAGAGGGCAAAATGGAAAACATGTGTCATGTCACTGGCAATGTGCAATATTCGGCGTTGGTGAAATTTGGTGTAACAAAAACATCCCTTTGAATATGTTGGGATTCCGATGAATCTTAGCCTATTTGATTGAATTTGCCTTTGACATGTGGTTGCTCAAATATTAATATTTCAAATGATGTCACATTTACATCTCTGACATAGTGCACGCTATCTAATATTGCGACAGAAAAAAGACTATAATTTCTAACTTATATTCTAAAAGAAGCCTTCAACTCACAAGGCAAGAGGATGTGGTTTGAAAAATGAGAGACGACAGTTAGTGCGAATGAATATTATATTGAATTTAAAGCTCTGTCACACAGAGCATGTCGCTGTCATTTGAATACACTACTTTGGGATTTTTGGATTTCCTTCCCACCCAGTCACCTCACTTTGCCCAAACTTTTTTTTTTTTTTACCTCCTCGCTGTCTCGAAACGCTTCACGTATTATATCAATGGTGTGTCCCAGTTGTCTAAAGATGAAAGAGAAGATAGCCAAAACAAACACACAGCACTTCTGAATATATCTTTTAAATAGTGTACACACAGTGATATACCACTGCTGCATCCTGCACAGCTTATCTTCTCCTGTGTGAATTCTGCCTATATCTAGAGGATGTTTAGCCTTTTAAACTAATAATTTCAATCTTGGTTGAAGGCCATGCTCCTCAGAGTACGACGTTGGAAATGTTTGAACTTTACAATACGAAACTTAAATCTAAGCCTCTGGTCAGAGCTTTAAAAGCAAACACCCATGTAGAAAAAAGCTCTCCTGTTGATAGGAAGCATTTGGCCTCTGGGAGAACCAATCGCCGAAGCTATGTTTGTCCATTACTGCCTCATTGCCTTCCTCCATTAGCAACCACCATCAACGAGCAGGCGTCTTTCTCGCAACATACTTGACCTCATCAATTAATCACCGCGCTCTTTATTTTCCATGACATGCTCACCCTGCTACTTCCAGTCCTGCTCTGTTTCGTTTCCATCTCACGGATATTTCCGCTGATGTCTTTTTGATAACATGCACCCATCATTATGCCGCGAAAGAGGCACGAGAAGGCATGAATAGTCTTTTATGATAAATGCATCACTTGGTGACAACCCGTATGCATTTACTTTAATGTGAAGTTAGTTCACCCCTAGTGTTTTTTCGAGGGATTCCATTGTTGCTGTCAGGAGAGACGTCATGTTCACGTGTGGTCACTATCTTTTTTCTTTTTCGCAAATCGATAGTCAGTCCCTCATGCCTTTTTTTTCCTTTTTTAGCAACAAGTAACACAATTTCAGTATTTAAAATAGATTGAGAGCAAATCTATTAATTGTTTTGGACATGTTCATTTGAGAAATGTACAGGAAAATGCCACATTTTAACTGTATTATACCTCCTCATGAAATTAGCATTTTTTCAGACAAACCAACAGTGAAAATATTTGGACTATACTGTATTTCTTTATATATATATATATATTTATATATATATATATATATATATATATATATATATATATATATATATATATATATATATATATATATATATATATATATATATATATATATATATATATATATATATATATATATGATGCTAGCCTTACATTAGCTCCCCACAACAACTACCAGAACGTTCTACTAGTGGCTACGTCTACCTCTGTTTTCGTTAGTAGTATTAATATAGTATAGTATTAAATGTTTGTAAATGTATGTAAATGTAACTGTATCAAATGTCATATGTGTGTGTGTTTGTGTGTGTATACACAGTGTGTCATATGTAGTCAACTTTTCTGTACCTGGATTATTTTCTTGCTTGTAGAACCTTGCTATAGAAAATAAATAAAGCACAAACTTTATTTCCTGATTATGCTCAGCTGGAAATGAAGGGATCAAGGTCAATTTCCGATCACAAGATTGGTATCTGGACATTCTTATTATATATACTTAAGTCGGCCTGTGTTGTTAAAAAGTGATTTGAATTCCTTGAAGAAGGAAGTTCATCAGCCAAGAGGGTAAGTATGCATGTAGCTTCAATTCAGCTCTTTCTTATTGAAAACAAGCGGCATGTTTGAATTAAGATCAATGTCATTTATGAAACAGGGCAGCGTTTAGGGTTACAGGACATAAAACACAACATAAAATTCCACTCATTTCGCCTATATGCCGAAGTTGAATAAATTGTATTTTTGTCGCTCTTCGTGGCACTACAGCCAATCAGCTTCCGGTACGTTCAATGTCACACACAGACAGAGAATTAATCATGGCAGCCTTTTTTTTGGCACTCACAGCTATAAAACGCGGACAACTAAGCTCTCGATACAGGGACAGAGCTTTGCTAGAGCAGGTTTGTAGAACTGTGTAAGAACTTGGGATACCTGCTATGTACTGTATTTCCATTTTTTTTAATGGCTGTTTCACTGTACCAATATAGGTGCAGTGCTCAGCATTAATACACAGCATTAACCAAAGTATTTAGTAGTAGTAGCATTTAGTATTTTGTATCGACCACTTGATTGCGACGCTGCAAGATTTTTTTTCTTTCAGGTGAGTTTTTGTGGGGACAAAAAAAAAATAAAATGGAGGTGCTGTGGGAGAAAAGATTAGGTCCACTACAATCCCAGAAAAGCAGGGGAAGTTCTCAGCGCTTTTGGTTCCTGCATCACTAAACTGCGCAGAAGTTGTCTGCAAAATGAAAGACCCTCTTTTTTGCAGGAAGAGGCCTGTTCCTCATTTTCTCGTGAATCAAGCATGGCGAAAAATTCTTTAGATTTGGTATTAATGTAGCATTATACCTTTGAAGGAGTATTTGGGAAGATAACTGAAACCCATATCCCACTGAAAGGTGAATTGTCGGTGAGTGCCCATGAAGGTAGCTGATCTTTTGATCTCGTCAGGTTTTGTTCAAAGTTGCGATTGTTCTCAAGGTGTACGTAAGATGTTCTGAAAGTCTTATTTGCTCTGAAACAGTCTTGTTTTTTTTCTTGCAAGGAAGAGCAATTGAGACTTTTTCAGAATTCATATGTGGCTTTTTTTGTCATGATGTAGCATTATGGGAGAGGGTGCAGGCCGAAAAATGAAGGGCGGAAGAGTGGTGGGGTGTAATCAGAAATGATCATTTCATGTAAAGATGACAAGTACAACCATGGTTGAAAATGGCAAACAAAACAAAAAACAAAAAAAAAAAGCAGAAATGAACCTTGTACAAAAACTTCCACATTGACAGCAACATCATCAATGACCCGACAAGAACTGAAAGGAAACAGGAACTTAAGTACACTCAAAGCTGACGAGACAATGAACACCTGGGCAAGAAACAATCGGAGCAGGTAGCTAATTGGCAGACACAAGTGAAGCAAGATGACGAGGATAGGTGGACACAATCACATTAACAAGACACTGACACAAGGAGACCAGAAACACAAACTAAGAACAAAAAAAACTCAAACCTGGAACATGAAAGGGACACAAAAACCAACACAAAACCCAAGACACAAAAGAAACAAAAAACACGACACCCCAAGACATACAATTTTGAAGGACTCAAAGGTGTACAATCCAAACGCTTTGAAAAACAATTGAATGTGAAAGCATGTGTAAAATGTTAGTTATGGAAAAACAAGTATAATATACTCAATATACTTGTTTTAGAAAACTTTTGCTCACTTTCACATAAAGGAAGACAGTATATTTATTATAGCTATAACACTCATCTTTTCATTTAATTTCCTACTAAATTTCTCAACAATAATGAAATAGTTTCAATATTCAATATTAGTACCATAACTGTGCTGTCTTCCCGGAGGGCATTCAATATTATGAAAATCAGATCTTAAGGTGAGGCAGAATTCATTTTATTAGTTAATTTTGGACTATTAAGATTCATCACGGTAGGCACTAAACTACCGCACGGGCCCATATAGCTTTGACTTATTCTGACTGCTGCTACTGAGGAGGATGTTAATTCTTTTCTTTTCTTTTTTTATTTCATGAATATAGATCTGCTCCATTTTCAGTTCTGACAACTCTAACTCAAAAAGACCTGCTTCTGCAGATCTGCTTGATTTGATTTAGTTGGTGTTTACTCTTGAGGGAAGTCACTGCAACAATTAATGTTTTGTAAGGTTGGTATTTTATGATGTGGGAAGATCACTACTGGCTTAGTTGAATGACTTTTAAACTGACGTCATGTTCAATTCACCACTGCATTTGCTGTAGTTAGAACGAATGTGACAATGGCCTTTTTCAGGAAGTAATGCCTTTCTGTTTCTCGTATTATGTTGTATAAGTTGTAATTATTTGATTACATCTTGGGAGTGACTAATGTCAAAGCACTAAATGCGGACGTACCACAACTTAATGTAAATTTCCCGTCCAATGAGATGCAACCAAAATAACTATTCAAAAACAAACTCCTTCATCCTTTGGCTGACGCTTGAGTAATACAGTTTGGACATCAGTTCAACGGACCCGCAACCAACAAAGATATCAGTGTCCAGTCCACTCAAAATGCTTGTTTGTAAAGTACCTTTTAAAGACTGTTAAGTCTAGAAGTGGCCAGGATTTGCCATGGCACCGTTTACAATCCATCAACAAACAGTTAATATTTTTGACTGGCTCTGCCTTCTGGTAGGACTAAAAAGATTGCCAATGTGGTGGTCATTTTGGCAGGGTCAACACACAAATCACCAAAATTATATATATATATATATATATATATATATATATATACATATATATATATATATATATATATATATATATATATATATATATATATATATATATATATATATATATATATATATATATATATACATACACACACACACACGCACGTGGACAAAATTGTTGGTACCCCTCAGTTACAGAAGGAAAAACCCACAATTCTCACTGAAATCACTTGAAACTTAAAAGTAACAATAAACAAGAAAATAACACTGTCCCTACGGTAAAACATGGAGGAGGCTCAGTAATGTTTTGGGGCTGCTTTGCTGCATCTGGCACAGGGTGTCTTGAATGTGTGCAAGGTAAAATTAAATCTGTAGACTATAAGGCATTCTGGAGAGAAATGTGCTGCCTGGTGTCAGAAAGCTTGGTCTCAAAAGCTTGGACAACGATCCAAAACACACAGCCAAAAACACCCAAGAATGGCTGAGAGAAAAGCGTTGGACTATTCTAAAGTGGCCTTCCATGAGCCCTGATCTGAATCCCATTGAACATCTGGAGAAGGAGCTGAAACATACCATTTGGAGAAGACACCCATCAAACCTGAGACAACTGGAGCAGTTTGCTCATGAGGAGTGGGCCAGAATACCTGTTGACAGCTGCAGAACGCTCATTGACAAATACAGAAATCGCTTCATTGCAGTGATTGCCTCAAAAGGTTGTGCAACAAAATATTAAATTATGGGTACCATCATTTTTGTCCAGGCCTGTTTCATTAGTTTGTTTTTTTAAATAGTTATGTTAATCAGCAATTCAAAAGTGATGGCTGATTTTGATTATTTAATTTTCAATACATTTTTATTTATTGTTACTTTTGTAAGTTTCAAGTGATTTCAGTGAGAATTGTGGGTTTTTCCTTCTTTAACTGAGGGGTACCAACAATTTTGTCCACGTGTGTGTGTATATATATATATATATATATATATATATATATATATATATATATATATATATATATTTTTTTATATATATATTTTTTTTTTACAATGACAACTCTATTTGGTTCACAAACACTACATATTTATAGTTTCTTTAAAGGGATCAATTGCATTACATTTCCAATATGTACCTTTGTGAGTGTATGGTATGTGTGCACAAGAAATATCAGTGGAGAAAAACGCGCACTGAAGACCGATTTAGTTCCTAAAAAAATTCAATAATTTGCAGGCAGGTATGTTTTTTTCTATTTGTCTTTTTTTCTTCTGGTATTTCTCTACACGCTTTGTCTACCTGTCATGAACTCTTAATAATCACACTCATACACACACGCGCAGGCACACGCACACACGCACTTGGGCGTCTAATCATTGCCGCGAAGACACCCCGCCCCCCCCGCTTTCATTTTCCTTTTCCTCAGTTTTCCCAATTCTCATTATGTTTCAGTATCCACATCTCCTCCTCCACTTGTCCTCTGTGTCTCCCTCATCTTTTATAGCCTCTCACATTCTTTCTCTTTCATCCTGTTTTCACCCCCATCTCCACGAGTGCTTGTAAGAGGAGATGTTTGGACCCGACATTGGATTTGTTCAGTGCACAAGTGCTGGGGGCGCCCGTGTGATCCTGTGGGGTTTGCCCTTGTTGGTACTGCGGTATAGTTCTGCTGCTAACAAGCTCATTGCAAATCCAAACCTGGAGCTCTACTCCAGGTGGGAGGGGGCTGGGCCGGCATTCAGTACTGTTGTTTTTCGTCTGCACTCTCGTCATTCTTCTCAACGTTAGGTCCCTTGTCTCTCACCCCCCCTTCCTCATCCTTTTCATGCCTCGGTGCTTGTACAATCTACACAAGCACGGTATAGTCCAGCAGCCCTGGGCTGACACCTTAACACACACCACATGCCCTGTGTGGCTGTGTGGCCGCTACACACAAATGGACTGAGAGAAAGAGTTCATCCCTCACGTTCACCTCTGCTAAGTCTGAAAACTTCTCGATCCACTTTTAAGTGTTCCTATTCATTAGACTTTTACATCTGTTTGTCTTCTGCCGGTAGTTTAGATCAGGGGTGTCAAAGTCAAATGGACAGCGGTCCAAATGAAAAAAACAAACAAGCAAAAAACTACAGGTTAAGGGCCGGAATGAGTAAATGTTAAAAAAATTTAAAGCGGCAAGTCTAGTGAACCTAATTGAACCCACTGAAAACCTATAAACCACTATATGATCAGATAGAATGAATGCAGCAATATTTAGTGCTCTGTCAGTAGTTTTTGGATTTTTAACAGGCACAAAAGACAAACCTCCTCATATGAAAAAAAAAGATAACATTAAATGAAAGAGGTGGTATTATTCAAGGCACAATCAGTATATTTTCACAGGGGAATAACAAAAGTAGGCTACAATTTATCTTCGAAGAAACAAATCAAATCATCAATTTTCTATCAGTCATTCGAGTGAAATATTTTTCAAAGGTAATTGAAAAAACGGTGGTAATTTATTCATATGTGGAGGACTCAGTTGTGCCACTCATTGGACGAAACGCTAAAAACACTGTCACGCTCTGGCTGGAATCCCCTCCTTGTGTGTGTCGGTGCTCTCGTCCACAGTCAATGATGAGCTCTTTTACCTTTATCACAGGCTTCTCTTTTTGAATGATGGACAACTAGTCGACTCCACTCGCTTAGCGACGGTGTTTCTGCTTAAGCTCATGTTTAAAGAGAGCTGCCTTTTAAACTAAGCATAAAGTTTTTGATAAAATCCTGCGATTGGCCGGCAACCAGTTTGAGTTGTTCCCCGCCTACTGCTTGTAGACAGCTGGGATAGCCGCCAGCAAGCCTTTTACCATAGTGAGGATAAGCAGCTCTAGAAAATGGATGGATAGGTGGATAAAATTCCGGGCTGATTCAGTGATCTCTTTGGCTCCAATAAAACTGGCCACGACAGCAACCTCGCTTTGTGAGTTGGCTTACCCGAACAGAGCCTTTCCGAGATTTAAGACCCTCTTCCACCTTCTGTAACTTTTTTTTCACGTCCACGGTCTTGTCTTTGCGTGTTTCATTCATGATGCCGTCTCAGATTATAATGTATTTCATTCGCACCATATTTTCTCCACACAGAAAACAAGCTTGTTTTCCAGCTACCTGAACATGCAATCTGACTCCCACCTTGTTTGAAATCCCCGGTTCTGTGTCCATCTTCCATTTTGCCATTTATGATGTGTATCTGAAAGTTGACTGTAGGCTTGTCCATCCAGTTCGAATAATTCTTTCTATCTTTGAACATTCGCCATTTTATTCTTTTTATCCTTCATTTTATTCTATGTTTGACCCTTACTCATTTGTGTTATCACATTTTGCGTTTTATGTCTTTGAGCTATCGTGTCTGTTGTGACGATGTTTTTATTTTTTTTTGTACAGCACTTTGGTCAGCTGTGGTTGTTTTAAAGTGCTTAACAAATAAAGTTGGATTTGATCTCTGCTAACCGTAGGAAAGTATTTAGTAATAAGACAATTATTGAATCGTATCCATCCATGTGCTTTAGCACTTCTCTTCAATCCTGATTGATTTTAGGTGAGAGGTTGTGTCAAGCTCACCTTTAATTTGACTTGATCACAAATCACACTATTTTTCATTCTCATGACTTTTTTCATTGATTGGTTGTGATAACTCATGCGGTGCTTTGATTCTGACTTTCCCAACGATTCCCCATTGTTTAATTTAGTTTATTAAAAAAAAATCCTACGTAAAATTGAACCACAGTGTTATGCTATACAAAATCTGATCCAATTCAGTATTTTATCAAGCGGATCAAGTGCGAGGCAGACATGCTAACCTAACATGCCCCGCAAGCTCTTTGGGTTTCAAAATGGATTCCAAAAGAATGGACAGCTTCAACAAGAAGTGTTGAGAATAGGACCCAAGTATATTTTGCAAGAGGTTTGAAGCAATACAGTTTAGGGTATCTAGAGCACATATTCTGTTTAAGGTTGTGGAGGACTGTAGAATAGCTCGGGCGAAAAGCAGTCACCCTGGACCGGTTGTCAGTCAATCACAAGGCATTTAGAGAGACAGACAACCTTTTACAGTCTTACCGAGAAGGAAGTGAACCCACGCAGCTTGCACGGGTCTGTCAGACAAGTCAGGCGAGTGAAACACAAATGGAGCTTATTTCCTTTAGAATTAATTTCCCATTTTTCCCCCAAACATCACTTTTCTATTTAATACAGTGCATTATTATCCTACTAAATTCTGGACATTATATGTTTCACTGAAATGCTACATCTGCATTTCGCCATCCTAACTTAATAGCCACTAATTCATATCAATATAATATCCATCACCGTGATGCATTTCTATCAATAACGTTTGATTTGCTTATCTGTCATCTCGGGCCTGTTCTCAGGGGAGTCTTGGACATACAAATAATTCACATCATTTTTACTTGGCCCTGAAAGGACTGTTAACAGTCGGGAATAAATATAAAAGCAGACTTACGAGTTGCAACAGATTTGCCACTACAGCAAAAAAATCAGTTTTAGAGTAATTGATATAGCAATATTTCATATGCAGGAGTAATTTTCTAATTGGTTGCAGGCACTGCGGGTAAAACCGCTCGCTAGGGTGAAGTTACGTAGCCGTTGAATTGTGATGAATTGCAAACCTCTAAAAACTCAGTGCAAATTGAATTTCTGGATTTTCATGCAGACATTTTTTTCACCAATACTTCAATCAACATATACGGTGCACTTGCCCAGCCTTGAATATTTTCTGTAAGCAGTAATGTATTTTTCACTATACTCAATGTATATTGGGCGACACGGTGGAAGATTGGTCAGCATGTCTGTCTCACAGTTCAATTCCAGCTCACTCCAGCCTTCCTGTGTGGAGTTTGCATGTTCTCTCCGTGCCAGTGTGGGTTCTCAAACCCTGTTTGAGTTGTGTCTGGATGAACTTCTGTTGTGCGGATGATTGGTTGAGCGAACGTTTGGCTGAACAGAGGACAACGACTTTGATGTTTTATTTTTTGGGGGTATATGGCTGACAATAACTTTTTGTTGTCTCAGTAAATAGACAGTACGATAGAAACAGCCATACTATTGAATCTACATTATGTATAATTAAAAAAGATACCGCCTCCAATATAGACAGAGCTTTCCTCGAGTATCGGAGAATGTGTTTCAACTATCTCATATCCGTGAATATGTGAAGTTGCAAATGTCGAAGTGCAAATACTGTATGTGTCCACTTTTTGGAAAAAAAAAAAATAAAGTTGAGCAGCGCCTTAGAAAATATGATTTTGGCCCGGAGTGTTTCTGTTGTACAACCGTAATAACGATGAATCGCTTGTGAATAGTAAATCTTTTGAAAAGCATATTCAGAGAGGCAAAAAATTTCACTTGTCACTGCTCAGAGTTTTATTTAAAGCAGGCATCCTGATGGGTCACCCTTTCTAAATTCAAATATCCCAACTTTACCCGGTTTAGAGGAGCTTCTCCAAACGTAAAAAACTACAAAACAAACAGACAAAAAATACACCCACACCATTTAATATCACCACAGGCAGCTAGAATAATGATTATTTCACTATGCAACCATCATAAGAATGCCAACGTGCTGACCACGGGGCTGGAGAGTATTATGAACAAAGTCCAAACAGTCAGTCTTCATCAGTGCCTTTTGGAGAGAATCGTTAATCGAGGACCCTGCAAAGTGTATGCATATGTAGTATTATTGCATAGTTCTGCTCCATTTATCAATAAAAAAACCCAATGTGTCACTCCAGCCAGCACACAGTCTGCATTAGCATTCAAGATAACCAAACCTGTCATGTGAATTTTATACTCGGTCTCTGCTTTCTCGCTCTCTTGCCTTTCATTTTTTTCTCTCTTTTGGATATTTGGATTCACACTCCTCCCGTGGCCACAAAGGCTGTTCATGAACCGGAGTCCGATGAAATATTCAGTTCCCATCCTATATTTACAATAAATTATGCATATATTTGTGTTGGATTATACACATTCTCTATTCTGTTTCATTAGCACACAGGCTTCTTTTCCTGCACTTCAGATAGTGTTGCATGTTGCCTGTAGCTAAACAACTAAGGTGTTGCGCTTTTGGCCTTTTTCTTTTGGAACTCCTCTTTGTGTTTGGCTTTCGGACTAGTAACCTTCTTCTTCTTTCTCTTCTCTCATTGCAATTACCTTCATATCTTCTTTTATGACATCTTTAAGCCACCTCTTTGGTCTTCCTTGAAATCTCCTACCTGCCAATTCAAAATTCATCACCATTCAACTTATATATTCACTATCTCTCCTCCGGGCATGTCCGAACAATCTCAGTCTGGTCTTTCTGACTTTATCTCTAAAACTCTAACATATGCTGTCCCTCTGAAATATTAAATCCAGTCCCTATCTATCTTGGTCACTCCCAAAGAGAACCTCCAGCTCTCCCTTCTGTTTTTTCCTCAATGCCACTGACCAAACAACAACTGGTCTCACCGCGATCTTGTATGTGCATGCTTTCTTTTTAGCTTTTCTATCATACATCACACCTGGCACTATTTTCCACCTGTTCCAGCCACGCTTATTCATCTTTTTCACACTCTTTATTGTTACGGACTGTTGACCCTAAACTCTTATAATCTTCCACTGTCTTTATCTCTTCTCCCTGGATCTTCACTCTTCCACTTGGGTCCTTCTCATTCACACACACACACACACATTCCAGGGCCACTCTCCACCACTCTAGCTTCTCCACCTGTTGCCTACTCTCACTACAGATCACAGTGTCATCTTGCAAACATCATAGTCCGTGGAGGTTCCTGTCTAAACCTTGTCAGCCTGTCCATCACCACAGAAAACAAGAAGGTGCTCATCCTTGATGCTGTCCCACCTCCACCTTGAACTCTTCTGTCACACATGCAGCACATCTGTTCCAACATACTCCTCTGCGACTCCAGACTTCCTCATACAATACCACAGTTCACCACCGAGCACCCTGTAACAAGCTATCTCCACCTCTACAAAGACACAATGCAGCTCCCTCTGACGTTCTCTGTACTTTTCCATCAACAACAGCGTCCTCCAAGGCAAATTAAGAAGGAGTGAAAATGTGCTGTTTGTCAAGCTCATTCAGTGGGGGTAAATGACAGCAACAGCGATAACATGCAGCGTATGATCACAATGCGCTCAACTCGCCCGAGTTCTGTGAAGTGTGTGTGCATACTCCTCATAGGGTGGCCTTGGTGGCTATGCAATAAAGGACAGACTGCAGCTGCGTGAGAGACAGAGATCCCATTGCCAAATCCAATAAGATGAGTAGAATTTCATTACAGATGTTCAGGCTGGATATGATGGCTCCATCAATAACCACTCCACATATGAGGGGCTGTAGCGTGAGCATGGCACAGTCAAAGTTGTACTGCCTTGGCTGAATCCATATCAGATTGTTTCGTAAATCCAGGGGCCTGAGTCCTGCTCGCTCTTTATTCTCCCTCCATTCCCTCTTTCTTTCATATGTCTGCCAATCCCTCCAATGTAGTTTGCCTGCTCCTTCGCTTTTTCCTGACAATTGAAATGCCCAAGCCTGCCGCAATCGAGCAAGGAACTTCATCACAAGTGGTCTGCAGTCCACACAAGCACACAACCAAAAGCGTTGCTTAAAAATATACACTGTGTCCTCCCCCCATTTCCAATTGCAGTGCTCCTGTCTGTTACTCTCCAATTTACTCTTCATTGATCTAACAGAATGTCAGATTTGCACCGGTTTGAGTGAATAAAGGAGGGACGTGATTTGAAGCAACAGTATTGTACTTTTTTGTCCTAAGACTAATAGGTGCAAAAACACAATTGTGATGGGCACTTATGCCTAAAGAGCACTCTTTGTTTACCTTGTCAACCTTACTGGATTGTATAGCATTGGCTAAGCAGGATGTGTGTACTGAATGACTTTTCTTCAAGGGGTCTTTATTACTTTATTCCTTACTTTATTACCTTCTCAGGGTTCCTCAGTGGAATTTGTTGCTTTATCAATGGGGTAGGGACCATAACTTGTTTTCGAAAAAAGTAAGATTAATACACAATCGACATCAACATTCAGTTAAAAATCATATGGCAGGAAACACTTAGCTAACTTCACAAAAGTGAGAGGTCTTCATTAGGAAACACTCTCGCTGTCTGTCTGTCTCTCTACATATAGATACTGTATATATATATATATATATATATATATATATATATATATATATATATATATATATATATATATATATATATATATACAGTGGTACCTCGGTACTCGACCGCCTCTATACTCGACCAAATCGGTGCTCGACCAAAAAATTCAAGTAGATAATGCATCGGACCTCGAACAGATTTTCGGTTCTCGACTAGCCGAGCCGACCCGAACGCGCTCCTCGGCCCTTCTCGGCCAGCGGGTAAGCGCCAGTTCAACTCAGACCGCCAGCGGAGTAAGACGTTTGTTCGAGTATTTCTTCCCGGATTTAAACTTTTTCGTGTTGCTCTAGCCCTTAATAATGGGTCCAAAGAAAGACAGTTATAAGGGGAAGGCAAAGAGGAAAACAATGAGGACCACTATTGAACTGAAGAAGGAAATTATAGCAAAATATAAACGTGGTGTACGAGTGTCCGACCTCGCGTCGCAGTTAGCTAGCGTCATCATGGAAGGAGTAACTCCCTCCCGTCCTCTCCACATCCATTCCTGTATGCCATCAACCACTCTCCAAAACGTAAGTAAATTATACAAAATGGTTTATAATGCTTTATTTATCTTTATCTTTATCTTTATCATGTACTGCTTGTGCACATTTACTTGTGCACACATACTTTCCATTATTTCTTATGGGAAAATTGGTTTCGGTGTTCGAACAAATCGGTGCTCGACCACCACCTCAGAACGGATTATGGTCGAGTACCGAGGTACCACTGTATATATATATATGAACATTCTCTCATTTATCTGTCCAATCATTGATGCCTAAAAATATTCTAAATTTACCAGACCCAAGCGCTCATGCCCTCCTGTGTGGCGATCATGTCAGAGTACAATATTGCAGAATGTTGCAGAGTAAAAAGGCCGCTTACTGTTCGCTTTAATCGACAAAATGATCAACAACATTCTGTAGGATGATTTGTTGCTTTACTTGACACACTGACTTGTCATCCACAAGATAACGTGCAATTCGTCACGATGCGGCGATAGCAACTGAATCTCACGTTTGAAAAATTTGCTTTCATTGCTGCACATTTTTTAAGGGATCCTCAATCATACTCATTCTTTTAAAGGTTAAGGCAACTTCCACAGACTCTATGGAAAGTCAGGCCTCTCCACAGGAGGTGCAATCCACTCAGCATCTTTGTTTTGCAATTCAAACAGAAAAACTGTAAAGTGTAAGGAGAACACTTTCTTCTATAGGTGCATCAGACCTATGCAGATTTCTGAAAGATTATTGCTTTTCTCCCAAAGTAATGTGACTAAAAAAGTTTCATGTTCTGAAGGATTCAAAGTCTTCAAAAACATTAGACTAGGCAATGTCAGAGATTTTATCTGCAATCCAGGTGTCTCTCACTGCTGAAGAGGCCCCTTTTGAATATATCATGGTATTTTTCTTTTATGGCTTGAATGACCTCCAACCAGAGACCATTTATCAGATTTTGATTAAAATGTTGCTTGCGAGCGACAAGGACAACTGAATCACGAGAGCAGCTACAGAGATATTTCACCAATAAAACAGGCATGTTAAATATGTAATTGAAAAAAAAAAAACATACCATGAAGGAATCATTTGAATTAATAATTTTTCTCTTTTTTGGGATGTATTGATTTGTGTACAGACATTAGGTTCCATGAATGCAGGACGTCAGTCTCTGTATTTTTTCCTGTGACCACTAATTTTGCTGCTTTGGCCAAATTCACCAAGTTCTTTACACTCACTGCTAATTGAGATAATTATCCTGAAAAGCCAATACACCTCGTTTGCACTTTTTAAAAGGTTAACTTCCTCTCTGTCTCCCCCACTGTCATGAAGTGTTTTTGTATTTTGAGCAAGAGTGATAAAACTGGAAAGTGTGTTTTACAGAGGTTACAACCGTTGTTGTTTATGCTGAGCCCTGACAAAAAATTGTTCTTCGTTTTTGTAAGCAGAAAAGGTTTGTACAAAAACTGCATACTACTCCATTGTGACCGTTAGTGGTGTCCTGGCTGGTTCATGGTTTGTTGCAGTTTTTTTGTTGTTGTTTTTTTTTTAATGAAATTACACATAGGATTACCAAATGTAGATGATTAAATTAGTTTCCATTAATCGCCATTGATTTTATACCATGCAATTTCTGTCAATTAATAAATTGACCATTTCCATCTAATATTTTTTTTCTTGAAATCGCACGTATTGCCCTTTGTGTACTGCTAGGAGTGTGAGACTAGCAGTGAAAACCTCTTTAATGATGATTAAAAGGGAAGTCAAATCACATATTTCCTGACAAATTATATTCTTTGAAGTTCACACTATTCAAACACTACGTTCAATATTTTTGCATGTGGAATATGAATTAAAATAGCAAAATGTGGCTATTAAGTTAGGATGGCAAAACAGTTTATTTATTTTTTTTAATCCTTTTTAAGGGGTAGCCATTTTACCTGATGCTCTTGACTAAAATTAATACCATAGTGCCTAAGGACTTTCGAAAATCACACGATCCAACCCAGAAAGCACATGGTCTGTGATTGGTTGTTCCCTGAGTATAACCTAAGTACTATGATTCGTAAGTAATAAATAGACTGACTGTTCATTTTATAGTTATAGCAGAATTACTGTAGCATCAGTATCGTATTTGTAGTATTTTCTTGGTTTTGTGAAGTGATTCAATTACAAAATAGAAATGTATTTACAGTAAATTGTTGCATCCAATATTTCTGTCTCAAGTTGTTTTTGTTTTACCTGAGTGAGCTTTCACTTTATATCTGACCAATTCTTGTTTGCCTGCTTGAGGTCATGGATGTTTTTACCTGTGCGTCTCTATTAATTTTGAGCATGGCAAAAATTGGTAAACAATGGCCAAAATGTTTTATTTCATAAATGATATGCAAATATTTTTGTTGATACTCTATAAACACTATACAAATATATGTTGTAAACAAATGTTATTTAATTGAACGCATTTAAGTTCAGTGATTGGAATCGGCCCCAAAAATCCTGACTGTAAAGTCTAGAAATCAGTACTGTGATTTTTGGGAAAAAAAAAAAAAAAAACATAAAATGTGATCATTTTGATCCATCACGGTACATATTAGCACAACTTCACTCAACAATCAAACTTAAGCAATTGAGATTTGCCTACAATTTGGCTTTGAAAGACAAAATGTGTTCCTGTATGCTGGTGCTTCTGCCTGGTATTATTTCACTCAGTTTAGTCAAGCAGCAAGACTCCAATTTTGGCTTGAAAGTGAATCTGGATCTTCACCCAGCTGAGCTTATCATGCAACGGGAGGAGACTACTATGTAAATGAGCCAAATTAAGACATCACACTTTTTTCCATAGCTGCCCCTCAAAATTTAGAATAGATTGGGCGTAAAAATGTTTTCAGAAATAGGCAGATAACAAAAAGATATAGGGTTGTTTAATTTCACACTTACTTTGAGGGCAAGTACATCAGAGACCCAACTATTTGAATCAAAACATTTCAAAAAGCCAATTTTACATGATCAGTCCTTTCACTGGCTTTTATTACTGCACAGTTCATTACATTGCCGAAGAGCTGGTTGTTGGTAAGACTCCTAAACTGCTCCCTATTGCGCAATACAAGTCACACATTCCTCCAGTCTGTGCTTTATTTTTGCTGTTGTGATGGAAACACAGAAGACGTTTTGTTAATATGCATGTAAAAGTTGAAATTAATGACAATAAAGATGATGATTCTTTTGCTATCACGCCAGGCGTGTGTCACAATGGTTTAGAGAGCCAGTGAAGCAATGGCATGCATATTTATGAAAAGTTACAAATCCACACTGTACATCAAACTGGATCAATCTACTTTGGTATCAAACATTTAGCTGTCAGCTGTGAATGGGATATATTCTAAGCGTGTCCGTGTCCATCTCTAAATATTGTAGCCAGGATGCTTTCCAGCTGTCAGCATGCTGCACTTTGCACAACAAAACTTTCCACATTAATGTCTCATTACGAGTGTGTACATAATTTCCAGTGCTAATCTCAAAAACAAAAGCCGCGATGCGTGCCGTGAACGCTTTAGATCCATTAAACGTTTTTCAGGCAAAACTATTTGACAAAAGTTGAAGTTGGTCCAATTGTATCACCGTGCATCCAGTTGCTGTGGCATTTAGTGTAGAAAACTAGAAAAAGAAAAAAAAAACAACAACGCAATGATGGGATGGCGATGGAAGTCGTGTGTGATTGCAGTATATTCCTAGCCCCAGTAAACCATCTCTCGGCAACATGTGCAGAATGTTGATAAGCGACATCATCCCACTGACTCATTAATCAGTTGTGAGGCTACAGCTACCTGACGGTTATTCTCATCCCCCCAAATAATCACTCCCCTCCCCCCGCTTCTTTCTGCTACCTGCTTCCTCTGCCGATGTCTAGCCTTGAGAGAAATAAGCCGGACTCCTCGTAGAGTCCTTTAATTGTACAAAGAAAATTATCTACAGTAAAGGCTCCTCCTGCGTAGTTAGCTTCGCCGTCCTGCTATTTTGCAGATCCATATTTTTTTCTAAGGTTGATAATTCTGTTGTGGTCTAAAGGTCACCGTTATGTTGGGTGTGATTTCACTGGTGACCACTAGATGGTGGCACGAGGGCTTGCAGCTATGAAGTAACTTTGGTGTTCGGACATCGTACATGAATTTCCAATCAAATGGCAAGTTTTTAGATTCAAATCATTTTTTGTATTGTTTTTGCTTGATGAAAAAGGGTTATAGACACAGAAGACTAAATAACACACTTCTACTATTTATGAATGACCAACATTTATGAATTTTTGATGAGCAGCATTTTTTAAACTTCAATTCCAACGATGCTTAGCAACACACTACTTTCTTTCTCCACTTAATCTCATCCCCAAATTTTTGTCTATGAGACAGATTTGTTGGCTGAAACAGCACATTTCAGTCAGCATGGTTTGTTAATGTGTTGGGAGTTAGCAGCAACAGTAGTAGTAGAAAGACTAGACAAGTTGCTATGTTGCTGGGAACAACTTCAAAATAAAAGCATTCAAGTCCATATAGTATTTGGTTTAACCAAGGTTTGTTTTGAAGATGACCTTTTCATCGCATTTCTGGCGTGTTTTTGTGTTAATAAAGAGCATCAACAATTGTTGATACGATTGATTTGACATATTTTTCTGTTTGCTCATACAGCAGGCGTCCAGGACAAGAAATCCATTTTTGATCATTGTTTTAACCAAGGTAATCGAACTTCCTGTTATGTCCCGTGATTAGGAGTAACAGGAAAATTGGACACCCACATTTATTGGAGTCTCTCAGTTCCAAAAAATGGTTATTAACAAAACACGCATGCAATGCATGGGAATAAAAAACACAAACATCCAAAGTACAACAGAAACTCTCTCGTGTGAAGTAAAACAAAAGGAAACATAGGAAAAAGGATTCTATGTGAAGAAATCTCACTCGGGAGAAGTGAGCGGAGCCAAACAGGGAAATCATGCAAATTAGCAAAGATTACACAAATACACTCTGACTGAAAAAGTACCAAAGGACAAACAACAAAGGACAAGAACTCGGAATGGCAAAAGCAAAAAAGTCATGAGAAATACAGACACGGGAAAGCACAACCAGTGGTGTTGAATAATCCGGCATCATTCTCCTGTTCCGGCCGCACTTAAAAAGCCCTGATGAAAAATGGACGGTGTTTCTGCACCCTCTTCATCAAGATCTCCGCTACTGCAGACAAACACAGAACACAGTAAGGCGGAGACATGACAGTTCCAGCCCTTCTTCTTCAAATTCGAAAGCACAAAACAAGTACATTTTTTCAACACACCCTTATGAAAGATTTTGTTCATATTTGAATGCCATTTGCTGTAATCCTTGTTTTTATGTCTAAAGAAAGTGTTGGCTCTAGGTTCATCTTTGGAAATGATTAATAATGTATGTTATGATATAAATTAGTTTCAATCTATTAAACTTGCTTTCATTATTTTACATGCTTAAATTAGTTTTTTATTTTAATTGTGTTTAAAAAAAACACACTAAGTCTAATGCCTAGAGAATACTATTTAAATAGAAGTATTTCTATATTGTATACCGTATTTTTCGGACTATAAGTCGGAAAAAACATATATAAGTCGCACAGGAGTATAAGTCGCATTTTGGGAGGAAATGTAAATATAATGATAAAATATATGGCGCGTGTAGACGCAGTGGCCGCTCACTCGGCCGCTCCGCTAGCTCGGCTGCTCGCTCGGCAGCTCGCTTGGTCGCTAGCACGGCCGCTCCGCTCGCTCAGCTGATCGCACGGCCGCTCCACTCGCTCCGGGTCAGCTTGCTCTTCCGACAATGCGTTGTTTTGTTCGTCAAACAAGTGTTTGTCTGAAAGTTTTTCCAGTCAGTTTACGCCACAATACATGCACAGTCGACGGGTCTTCTTACACATCGGAAGATGCAAGATTTGCCAAGTTTTAAACACGGAACTGGAGAACTAGCTAAGGGAACTGGGGCTGCTACGCTGACCTGCTAATTCACCGGACTCACCTGCTACCCACTTTTAAACAACTCCTCCAACTCGGGAGGTAAACATTTCGCAACTTCCTCTTCGACGTCTCTTACATCAGACTCATCGGTGCCATTTTAGTTCAGCCCTTCTCAGTTGTTTTTATAAATTATCGGCATTGTTGAAATGATTAACACAGGCCTAGAGCGCCCTCTTGCGGTTTAGTGTGAAAATAACATGTGAAATAATGTGACAATGTGTTAATAATTTCACACAAAAGTCGCACCAGAGTATAAGTCGCACCCCCGGCCAAACTATGAAAAAAAAACTGCGACTTATAGTCCGAAAAATACGTTATTTATTGTATAGGTGTTTTGGTTTGAAACCCCTGCAGATGGAAGAGGATTGCTGTAAATGAATTTGCTTTTCCTGCAAATTCTCTGTTTCAAGATTCTTTTGTTTCAAGATTCTTTTTCACCTTCACATGCCCAGCTGTTTACACATGAGTTCACACGCTGGGAGACGAGCCCAAACATCGGTTTGGTCTTTCCAAGCTGCCACTGAGTACTTTTTCCTCCTATAAAAGCACTTTATTTCTTTTTTCAAGCCGTCTCACCGCTGCACTCCTGCGTAGCGTTAAAATGTCGGAAATGTGTCTAAATTGTGCTGCTTGTTGTGTAAGTCCTGCATAAGAACTCTCTTGAGCTGCGTTAAGAACTGCTGATTCGCTGTGTTTTTCACCTCGAACTTGGGCTGAGGAGAAGGCCGCCATGAATATTTGATTAATTTGTTTTCTACAGGTCAGGACCCTTAATCCAGCTGCTATCTTAATTGCCTGTTTAGGTAAGCCAAACAGTTTTTTTTTCTTCAAGAAAGACCAAAACTATGATTTATGGTAAGTGGCAGAAAACAACATGTGTTCATGACAGTTTAGTTAAAAAAGAGAAAAAGTACAAACACGGTAACTTCAGCGGTTCATTGACAGTATTCTAGTTCTCACCTAACTGTGGGAATAGCATAGATTCAGTTCTCAGTGACGGTGGGGACATACGTGTGAATAATCTGTCTCGGTACATTACATAATGACTCTGTACACTTGTCTTTGTAGTCATCGTTTTTTTCTACAATGCAAGTGTAGCTCATACTACCGGATAAAAATTCAATTTGTGTTTACATACTTAGCCACAACAGAAGATCCTTATGTGTTCTGCAATTAACCGGCCACTAGTCCGTGATATAGTTAAGTACACAATTGACCCAAATTAAGATGGGATGTGCCCCAGCTCCCCAAAACCCCTGAACAGCATCAGCATGCACAATGGATAGATGGAACTTACTGAATAAAAGATCTTCACTACATAATCATTACCCCTTTTCTCCCAAAAGGATTTCTGCCACTGTCACTCTTATAATGTACTGAATATCATCTTAGAGGATAAGTAGTTTGAATGTTTTGGCATGTCTATGTATCTAGTTTTAAAATATGCTGCTAAAGCACTATCTGCAGCCAGCTATGGCCAAGCGGGGCATTTCATCAAGAATTGACAGGATGGGTCTGGTGTTTCTAAGTCTATTTTAGAACCCCTAGGGTTCGATCGAACCCAGGGTAAGAACCACTGACCTGAACTTTTTAGGATTTTCATACTCATTACTATCCTCATTTTGGATGTCAAAAAGGTTTTCTTCTTCTTTTAGACACCCCCACCCTTTCAAGGATATTACAGGTCTCCATCCGCAGGCCTAACAAGGTCCATCTAAAAGAGTTAGGAGGTTTACCCCAAGTTTTCTACTAATTTACATTCTATTCCTGCGCTGTGTTTGCATCTGTATGTAAATCTATATTCTTTATTAACGTACCATACGACTGACATGGCGTTTAGAAAAAAATACAATATTAAGACTTCAAGTTTTCTCTTCCTGGAGAAGACTTGTAGTTTTGGAAATAATGTCTACTAAAAAGGCTGTTGTCAGGATCCAAACAGGAATATAATACCACCCTCTCTACCTGCACTAGTCTATTAAAATAGCCAAATAAGGACAACTCCACCCATGCACACAGATAGACTGCCTTTTGCACTAGTCTTTTTAAGTTAGTTTTATTTATTTATTTATCTTTAGATAAGACCTCTAATGAGTGCAGCTTTTACTGCCAGAGAAACAAAGCTGTAAACTCACCAGATTAGAAAGTCTTTCCATTTCCTACTGGAACTGACCATTGTGTATGCGTGCGTGTGTGTGTGTGTGTGTGTGTGTGTGTGTAGTACAAGGAGTTGCAGTCAATAATGGTATTCTGGTCACAGTTATTTTAAATCCATTCCACCGCAGAGAAAGCACATTTGACTAAGTCTGCCTGTATGGGACAATCCTCTTCATTTTGCAGAAACGTGATGTATTGCTTTTAGCTGCCGGTGTTCACTCTGACGGAATCCAGGCGACCAAAAAGAACATCTTCACATTTGTTACCGTTCCATTGGTGGTATTCCGCTGCAGGACAATTTATAAGGCAGTTTACATTTTGCAGAATGTTTGGTTTTGAAAGAGATTTACTTCCCGTGCTCCAGAGGAAGCCCTGTTTACTAATATTTACAAGTTAGCTTCAGCTCCATGCAACAGAGCTGCATCCGTTTTCCATGTGATACATTAGTGTGATTCCCAACCAATGCATACTTTATGAGGACTCCTCTCTGTATTATTGAGCCAACATTTTTGTGAATACTGTTGTAGACATGAAGAATTTAGACCGGGTCGGTAAAATAGTCTGGAAAACAAAGTGTCTTTTGGGTGAGACAAGGTTTAGACAAGGCTAACCAAACAGTCTAGTGGTCTGAGAAAGAGTGTGCAAAAAAATCGATTAAAGGAGTTTTTTTATGGCTAGTAAGTGGAGACTATTACAAAAAGGAGAGGCAAAGATAAAACAAAGATGTACGTCTGAGTTAAACTTACTGTCTGTCAAGGTCGTCTCACTCCAGCTTCACAGAGAATCCTCATGTATACGCGGTGAAAGGTTGTTTAAACACAGATGTGAGTGCAGGTGAGCCCTTATGTTTCTAAAATTTGACTGTTTAACATTGCCACGGTCTTTAAATCGCAATCAGACAGAAACGCTGGTGTTTGTGTGGCCCGTGTTACTTCCCTCCCTACGCAACTTGCTCTGTATGTTGACTTCAAAAGTCAAATTCTTCTTAAGCGCACATGAAAAGATTAAGTTGAAAGTGTTCTGCAAAGGATGCGCATCGCCAGCCCAGGCGAGCGAGCACTGTGAGAAAGTGCGGCTGTTGGGTGAGCGAGCAGCATCATTAGTTGGTGTTGAGATGAGAGTGGCCACAACAAGACTCATGGGGAAACGGAGCCATTACATGGCTTTAAAGAGCAGTTGTTTCCTCCGATGTGTTTTAACCCTCTTCTTGGAATGACCACGCAGTTGCCAGGAACTTCTGCAAACGTGTGCCTTTCCAGGGCTTTATTAGAAGACGTTTGTTTGAAAAAGAGCAAAAAATATTTTCATCTTTTTACGTTCGTTCATTCCTTTAATGTATACTGACCTTTGGTAGTAATGGGGGTATCCTGGCAATTAATGGAACAGATAATGAGCCCTGAACAATCACATATTCATAACATAACTATCGCAGAATGTAGAACGAACAGTCACTGATTATGGACGCAAAAATTCTGCCAGTCAATTAGGCTCTCATTGTATGTCACAGCACAAGTTTCCAGCAGTAGCGCAAGCTGCTAACTACGTGCTTTCATATGCAGTCAGACATTTCAAACCCAGGCAGAAAAAAAGTCCATCTATGCATTAAATGCGTAAATACCTGCAAATATCCAAACCGGGTGGGTTTCTATCACTAGGATAGGTGACATATGTCAAGAAGAATTATAGGCATGAAATTACTTTTATACTGTTTCTTTACCTAATTAAATGAAACAATAAATGATCCATCAAGTCACTTTGGTATACAATAACTAATCAAATAAGAAGGCCTCTGTCATCCATTCTTGTGGTTGATATGTATCAAAACAAACAGTGGAGTCGCAATAATGGTCAACACACTGTTTTTGTATCACAAAAGCTCTTTCTGTACGATTCAAAACTTAATAAATGTAAAAAAAAAAAGGCAATTGTCATTCTGTCTTTCAAAGCTGGAGTAGATCTTAAAGATTCTTTGCACATCTGTAGATTGAAGCAGAGATCATTGTCAATCAAATAATTTGCAATTGTTTCGAATCAGATATTGATTCTGAATCAGATTGTGGACCTAAACACAAGAATTGAATCAATCACATGCCATTCCTTGTAAATATTTAATAAAGCGCCAGAATTCAGCCTGTTTTCAATGGATCTCTTCAACCAACACATCTGACTCAAATCAGCGTCGTTATCAGTATTCTTCTGCAAAGCATGCTGATGAGCTAATCCTTGGAATCAGGTGTGTTAGTCGAAGGGACACAATGAAAACCGGCTGGATTGTGGCCACCCCTGATATAAAGCAATCCAACTACTGGTAGTCAGTGAACATACCTTCTTATACATTTTGATGGCCTGACTGTGGCTTCAGGTGTTCATAAGTCTGTAATATACTGCCGTCAGATGGCCAATAAGCACACTGTAGACGGAGCAGTCCATTGAATTATGTTTGTACCCAAAAATTTATTTATTTACATTATATTTAGCTGTCATTACAACATGTTTTCATCAAGTACAAAATTATAGAATGGCATCTGTAGTCGATCAACTCCAGGTTCCAAATATGTCTTACGTCTTTAAAGAGTCTCGACTTTTTTTCAAATAATGTAAGGGTTTAAAAAATGCCAGACATTTTAGTTTTCAAATAAATAATTAAATATCTAATAAGGTACTTGGTATTCAATGTCTAAAACTCTTGTAATATACCTTAAAACACATCTTTGGGATTGAATGAGTTAATGGCATCTTCGGTTATTTCAATAAGGAACGATGATTTGAGATTTTGAGTAACAAATTCAACTTTTATCTCAACGTATTCAGCCTTCCTCTGTTGTGTGGTGTGCAAATGGGCTTGTGATTTTGTGTTACCATGACAACTACTGAACTTGGTACAGACGCGCTTGTTTTAGACATCATTACAGCCATATGGTTGATAGCTTTACAAAATAGTCAGACCCAGAACAGGTGGAGCTAAATAGGCACTGATACTTGTTAGTGAATGCTTAGTCATGACACCTGTTATTTTGCACCCCCCCCCCCCCCCATTTTCTTTTATTTATTTATTTTTAGTTTTTGCACATTAATAAATGTCATACCGGTTCTTCTCACTGTGAATATTACACGAGCGACACCGTCATATATCCTTATATACATGGTTCTTGGTTGCTGTTGGTTCCGTATGAGTTTACATGTGAAAAAAGAGACAAGTCTTGTTCTCATTTCCAATCTTTATACGCAGCTAAGCTCAGTAGCAACTACACTTGGCAACTTTAGCATACAGATAAAACAGTCCATCAAACTTTGAGCAAAAAAAAAAAAGCCTCACTGCAAAATACCTCACTAGTCTTATTAATAAAACTCACAAACATCAGATTTAATTGGACAGTGAAAAATAGATAGCTTTCCTTCCGTTTTCAGTATATGTTTTCTTGTCTTGCCTTCACAAACTAGTCTCATCGAAAGGGATGACTTTCGCAGGCATTTGTAATGGGTAGAAAAAGGTCTACACACCCTTGTTCAAATGCCGGGATATTGAGATTGAAGATATGAGACCACCAAAAATAATATAATTTTTTTTAGCCCAATAACGTAACCTGTAAAATTTTAATTGTGTTTTTTAGAGGTGAAGTAAAAATAAAATAGTATGTGTGCACGCCACCTTATTACTTTTTTACTTGTTTTTCTGAGACTTTGATTCCAGTGAAACAAAATCTGAAATTTTGGGGCAAAATTTGAAAAGGTATATTTTAGACAAGGGGGTGCACAGTAGATCAATTCATGATGAACATCTTCACATTTTTATTATATTCCTGACAAATGGGCTGAAGTATGAGCAGAGGTTTGTCAGCAATGAATATTTTACTGGTTGCATAAGTAGATAGCAGTTAAAAAAGACTACGTGAAGTCAAATTTTAGCTGCAAAATTACACCATTTAAGGGGGAGTCTGTGGTCCTGCCCTTCTTATCATGAAAAGAATATCAGGGCACAATTTCTATCTGTTTTTCTTTAGGTGGAGCTGAGGCTTTAGATGAGGTGTAAGGATGTATTACAAAGTTGCATGTAACAAAATGTTTAAATCCCTGCCTAAAAAAACACTGGACATCCAATAAATATTTGGGGTTCATCAAAGACGATTGAGTGAGTGGCTCGTGGTCTCGTAAATTGCAGAAAAGTTTTGATTTGATGTATCTTGGAGTGTTTTTTGCAAAATATCACAAACCCTGGCATTGGAGCAGGGGTGTGTAGGCTTTTATATCCACTGTAAACACGGTGTTGATTGTCTTGATGAACACATGAAATCACTCACACATCGGGTTGTAGCTTTCTATGCAGACAATTCATTTAATCTCATTTCTGTGTACATTCTTTGTCATCATTCCTTATATAGACACATTTAAACGCAGATAATAAAGGCCTTACAGAGGTAACAAATCCATTTCAAAGTCAACACGGTCATCAGAGTACAACGGTACTGCGGATATCATTTTGGCTGACAGAAAGAAAGCAAGGTGTTCTTTTGCCTTTTTTTCATTAAATACATATAGAGACAGATATTCATGTGTGCAAGTGGTTGCATGGAGTACTGCCAAGGTGGTCAACAGCAACATCTCAAATGAGCAAAGAACCATAAACAATGTTTGATCGTCTCCCATCAAACTGCACTGGGTCACCCAAAATGAGCGTATTTTTTTTCTTTTTTCTTTTTTTTTTTTTTTTTAATGACCACAGATACTACACCAACACTGAGAATACTGAGTAGGTTTTACAAATTACAGTTTACAATAAACACTCTGTAATCATCAACTATCCCTGGGCCCCCTCCATTCAACAACCCAAAGACAATAAAAACAAGACCGGTAGCTGAAATGTGTTTCTCTCTAAGCCTTCTCATTGATGGTTTTCTTTTTGTCAGTCATGGCTCCCGCTTTGCTGAGAAGTCTTTGTGGGAGGGAGATGGCCCTCATGTCAGCGAGGGTCCTTTTGTAAAGCCATGTGTCCCATCCATGTGGTCCGTAGTAGGATAACACCAAATGAAAGTCAAGCATTTCAACTTCACCCCTCCATTTATTTATTCATATAATTATGTATTTTTTTCATTCTGCCATTAAAAAGTTCTTTTTTTTTCATGTCAAATGTTCAGCGACGCCGCCTCCTTAATATCAGTCTGAGAAATAACACCTTCTGCTTTTGGGATCAGCTTGTGGGAGGGTGACCTCTTTTCCCCCTTCTGGCACTTCTATAAGGCATGTTGAGCCCGGAGCAGAGCCAAAGCCAGGCCGGGAAGCAGAGCCCAGACGTTGGCACGCACACAGGCGCAGTGATCCCCTGGCAGGCCCTGAGGTTTGCCGGGCCCGCCGTCTCTCGGTTCGGGATACTGAGCACATGGAGGGACACACACACACACACACACACAAGCACGTACACAGAGGGAGAGTTAGTTCGACGTGTAAAGGTTAGACGTGACTCACACATTCAGTTTCATGTTGTGGCATTTGATTTGGGGCGGGGGTGACACCGGGTCGCCGTCCGAGCAGAAGAAGGAAAATGATGAGTCAGACGGCCCGAATCTCGCTTTGGCACGGATGTGAAATCTTCGCCGGAGCAAATGTGTTAATGCGTGTGTATTAGTAGCCCGAGCTGCTTTGTGTGTCGCCTCTTTCGGGTCTGGCCGACCCATTTTGTTTTCAAGCTATCATTACAGAGTTTATTTACAAGAAAAACATACTATCAAGTCAAGCTTGGGAAGCTAGCCGCGCCCAGGGGATTCGCTTCAATATTTCATTAAGCACAAATTTCAATGGGAAGAGGTCAGAACAACACAGTTCAAAGGCAATTCGTCGTATGTGGTTCTAGGAGAAAAAAAACACACACACACAATGCGGACAACATTCTGCATAGTGTGCAAAATGAGAGAAATGTGCCACACTGGTCTCATTATAACAAAGAGCAATGGGACCGCATCAGTCCAGATATTAAAATGTGTGGCCTCTAGAGTTGCAATATTATTGCTACACACAACAATTGCTTTATTATGTTTTCTTTCCTGGAACAATTGTTGGCATTTGGAGAAGTTTCCAATTCTCTTGACTTCTCTTAGCACAAAAGCCTAACAGTTTGCCTCCAAGTTAAAATAGTCACGCTCAATTTACAGGAAGCTTCATTTTCAGTGCATCGCAGCAATACAGAAACGCATCACAAGGAACATAGGAAACATTTTGTACTTCGGCGTCCCTCAACTCATCTACTCCAATATAACCTTTGCAGAAACTGTGCTTTATGCCATTTTCCTGTGCATCAAGGAAAAAAAAAGACGTTATCTCCCCACAACTCAAATTGAATGAGTATAAATGATGAGGAAAGTCTAGTTGAACTGTTATAACAGGGAAAGACATTTGTTCTCTTCTCGAAAAGATAGAAAACCAGCTTCACAAATAAAGGGTTAACCAAAAAGACTTCCAAAAATGAAGAAGGTAGCAAAAAAAAAAAAAAGCCCTGGGTAGCTTTGACAATGCACCAGGCACATCTGCAACTAAAAGCCAATTAATTAGCAGGGGCAGCGATGTGTGGCAGCAGCCTGTTGACATGAGTCCAGATCTGTGGCTGCAGCCAATAGCCACACATGCACCAAGGCCTTTGAGAAGGCGTCAACACACCCACACGTTTAGACACCGTGACGGAGCAGACAATGTCCAAAACACGCACTTGTTTACTCGCGTTCTCGCACCAACACGCATACAGGCACGGCTTGCCAACTTTTGCCAGGCTATAAATTGTTGACAAAAGCATGCCCTCTTATCAAACATGTTTGTGCACATGTAGATCTTATTGATCGCCGCGCTGGCACTGCAGAAATGCTCGAAGTTGCATCTGTTCAAGATTGGTTGAATTCAACTGAGCTGAAAGTCAGTGCTACAGTGAAAGTAAAACGTCAACACACCCCTTGTCAAATGCCAGGTTTTTGTGATTTATGTACTGTGCGTGTACCCCAAGATACAAAAGTTTTTCAAAAAACATATAGCCAAAGAATTTTTAAGCGATACATAACTGTACATGCGCTTTGTTTCCTTGAGCCAAATTAATTTTAAAAGTAATATCCATGACAAAACTTTCTGGTCACCACTACGCCATTTGGCAACGAGGCAAACCGTGTTTTAATCAACACATAGATATTAAATCAAACTTAACATTGTGATCATTTGACACACACAAATGTGGCAAAAAAAAAAAAAAAAAAAGCAAACTTTGACGTGTTAAATTTTCTCAGATTTGAAAGTGTTCAAATCTCAGATGATGTCCTTACCTGCAATCGGAATTTACTATACAGTGGTCATTTTACACTCCTGAGCGTTATATTGGTAAGATATTGGTTGCTATGCTTTATTTGAAGGATGAATGTGGCAAAAAAGCGTTTTTCTGCAATTTAGAGGTACTGCATATCTTATATAATATGTAATTTATTATTGAATTATATTTATTTCTAAAATTATATTTGCATAGAATTTGATATCAATGTCTCAATTTTATTTTTTGCAGATAATCGGTTTTGTGAAAATTACATTTTGTGTATATATATATATATATATATATATATATATATATATATATATATATATATATATATATATGCGTGTGTACTGACCAAACGAAGCATTTTACCAAACTGCAGTCTAATCTAGTCTAAGCATTTTAATTATTCAGCCTTAATTTTAAAATAATAAAGTGTTTTATTTTTCAATAGCAAACAGCCCCTTTAACTATGTTCCTTCATCAAAAATCCTGGGAATATGAGTGCATTACTACTCGTAATGTCTACCCCTGAGACTTTCAAAGCTCGCAGGACTGAGCTTTCCGCCCACATGTTTACTCACTGAGCATGGGATAAAGCCCATAGTCAGAAGTGGAAGTGACGTGTGGAATAATTATGCATCTAAATGAGCTGTTGAGCGCTCAGTATGACTGACCTGAGCGGGTTGAGTCACACACACTTTCTGCACTTCTCACTGACTGCACCTCATATAAGTTATTATTTGCCTTGCTCTTCATACATTTAATCATGCTTCAATCCATAAATGTATACATTCTTCCAGCAATATGTGCTGCACACACACACACACACACACGCACACACACACACACACACACACACGCACGCACGCACACACTCATGTATTGATCTACACCCTCAGCCTGGCATCTGCTTGTGCAGGACAGTGAAAAATTCTCACGCTACCACTGTTTACTGTTTTATTTTTTTTTGACGTATTAAATAGTAAGATGCAGCTTTCAGGATTACACACACACAAACACACACACACAATCCAAATTACAGATCGATGATTGATGCTTTTATATTTGACTCGGTATTTCCTTCATGGTAATTACTGGAGAAATTGCAACCACGTTATCATGATAAATCTAAAATATGATAAATACTCATTTTTGTCCATGAGTCTGATTTATTCAGACTAAATATGAGTTTACCAATTCCCCTTCACACAATGCATTGGGACATGTTGAAGTTATGTTAAAATTAAATTATGCGTATGTTGATATTTAACAATTTGTCACCAGTCAAAAATGTTGTTAGAGAGGTGCTGAGCAGATGTGGGCATACTTATTGCCCCCCAGCTCGGATCCTGTACAAGTTTACCCTCGTTAACAAGAGGATAGCCTCCCTCTGTCTTCAATCAAGGTCCTGACTGTCTTTGGTGAATACGTACCAAACATCAGTTAAAAGCACCCACCCTTTTTGGATTCCACGAAGGGTGTGCCCCATCAAGGTACTCCCTCGTTCTGCTGAGGGACTTCAATGCTCACATGGGCAATAACAGTGCGACCTGGAGGAGTGTGATTAGGTGAATGGCCCTTTCGATCGGCCCCCGAGTGGACTTCTGTGATAGTCATGGACTGTCCTTAACAAACAACATGTTGTAACAGAAGGGTGTTCATTTGTGCACTTGGGAACAGGACACCCTAGGCTGCAGTTCGTGTCATCAGATTTGCGGCCGCATGTTTTGGAGACCCAGATGGGGAGACCCGGATGAAGAAAGGGACGTAGGAAGAAAGGGACAGAGCTGTCAACTGATCACCACCTGGTGGTGTGTTGGCTCCAATGGTGTGGGAGGATACCGGTCCTACCTGGCATACTCAAACGTATTGTGAGTGTCTGCTGGGATCATCTAGCCCTGGGCCCTTGCCAGAAAGAGTTTCAATTCATTCCCTGGGCAGAGTTTTTCCCATGTCCTGAGGGAGGCAGGGGACATTGAGTCCAAGAAGACCATGTTCCGCACCTCCATTGTTGAGGTGGCTGATCATGATTGTGGCCATAAGGTGGTCGGTGCCTGTCGTGGTGGCAATCCTTGAACCTGCTGGTGGACACCAACTGGAAGGGTTGCCATCAGGCTGAAAGAGGAATGCTATCAGGCCAATTTTTGGCCTGTGGGACTCTGGAGGCAGCTGACAGATGCCGCCTGCCCAAACGGCAGTCGCCAAGGCAAAAACTCAGGTGTGGGCGGAGATCAGAGAGGCCATGGAAAACGACTTCAAGACAGCTTTGAGGAAATTCTGATCCACCATCTGGCATATCATGAGGAGGAAGTGGTGCGTCATAAACACTTTATAGTGGATATGGCGTGCTGCTGACCTTAACTCGGGACAGCGTGAGTCGTAAGGAGAATATTTCGAAAACCTCAATTCCACCTACAGGTCTTCCTGTGAGAAAGCACCATTTGGAAACTCCAAGGTGGGCTCTCCTATTTCAGTGGTTGAAGTCCCCGAGATGGCTAAAATACTCTTCTGTGCCAGGGCCCCTGTTGTGGATGAAACTGTCCAGGGTTCCTCAAGGCTATAAATGTTGTGGAGCAGTCCTAGTTGACACGTCTCTACAACATCACATGAACTTTGGGGATTGTGCCTCTGGATTGGCATACTTTTAAGAGAGAGGACCGGAAGTTTTTTTCAAATTATAGAGAGATCACACTTCTTAGCCAACCTGGTAAGGTCTTTTCAGGAGTGCTGGAGAGGAATAAGTTGAAGCACGGATACAGGATAGGCAGTGTGGTTTCTGTTCCAACCGTAGACGAAAGACATTACTTATGTGGTAGTGATAAACTATGGTCTGACTTTTGGTACAATTTGGCATTGTCTTGCGGTTGTGGGAGCAAAGCCCTGCTGTTAACCCAAGACCTCTGAATACAAACTGTTTGAGTAAAATTTCAGGAGCGGGTCACCACGCGTATACTCACAATTTCCTGAGCACCTGTCAGTTATTTTGTGAGAAGACCATGGCCGCCGGAGAAGCCGCCTCCTTCATCTGACCTGGCTCTGTGATTTTACCGCTTTCCCATGTTCAAGAGGGTCATCAAGCGGACCCGTTTTGAAGACAGCTTGTATAAAAAAAGGGTGTGAAGAACAAGCTGTTGACGATCAAGGATGGATCTTTCCTGGAGTCCACAAAGGCTGACAAAAGGGTGGGAAAGTGTGTTGTACCCCAGAGTCATTAGCTCAAAGGGGAGATCTTGCCATTTGGATTCCAAATAAAATAACAGCTGTCTTTACTTTACTGTCTTTAACTTTACTGATGCAGCTTGTACTTTTATGACTGTGAAGAAAAAGGTGGAACGGTTGATCTCACAAAATTAGACCAGGTAGTCACAGCTGATTAAAAATGGATGATCATATCAGGTAATTGTTGGTGCAGTTCCCTGTTCTAATGAACGCTATTCTAGTTGGACAATGTTGGTGAATCATCTTTGTAAAAAAAACATATCAAATGGCAGCATCGGACGTTTGCACAGTAACGCACATTCACCCAACCAAGCATCCACACATGCATACAGCTCACTAGCCGTTCATCCATGCATGCGTCTGTTCCCATGTGGTCGCCATTCTTACCATTCTCTGCCAACAGCAGTCAAACAACGTTCTCCCAATTTATCTGTCATCCGAGTCTGACAAGTTTTAATTGGCAGGCAAGGCCGCCCAAAGTGTCCCTGTAGCTCACTCACTAATTATAGACTTCCTGCTTGAGTAATCACATGTCTTATTGTTTCCTAATTACCATTTTTACAATAAATTAAATGCCGCGCCGATGTTAGACAGGCACAGATCGGTGCATCAATACTGTCATATACGCTCAGTAGAAAACAAAGCTACCCCCCATTCTCATAAACCCCACTTCCACCCATCCAATACACATTTTTCATCATCGCACCTCATTATTATTATTTATTCCTGTAGAAATGTAGCTCAGGTTAAAATGTCTTCACAACTATGTGGGGGTGTAGAGTGTGAAGCAAATACAATTCCGCGTGATTTGATGAATGTCAAAGCCCTTGGAAGAACTCAAAATAGATAATATTAATGACCATTCATTTGGGGTGCGAAATGGCATTCATAAACATTCCACTGCGCGCTGAAAGGATTTGACTCTTACAACCACACAAAAATAAAATGAACGTCACAATCAGCAGCAGCGCAATACTCTAGCACAGCTAAGTCTAATTTCACCAAGATTTGTAAGCAGGTCTACGGCAAAGGTGAGAAAATGTCATTAGTCTTTAAGTCGAGGCTGCACGGGAGGGGGAAAAAAAGGGAAAATGTCACCTAGCCGAGAGCATAGCGTGAAATATTTCTTCCCTCCACCAGAGACGGAGGGGGAGTTTTTGGCAGTACGTTTCTGTCATTGCTGTCACACTTTATTTGAACGGAAACTGATGCGACGTTCTATTAAAAGACAAACATTTGTGCGCTTTTTCCGCACCAGACGTTGAACCCAGTTCCAGTCGACTTGACTGCCGTGTTCCGAGGAGACGGTATTCAGTGGAGAAAGAGGCCCTGGGCCAGTATTTGAGAAGCTCTAATCCAGATTAAAACCCCCACCTTCCATTTCTTTTCACCGTTCCATTCTGTGCGGGAGAAATATATGATTTCAACAGATGTCATCAGCTTGGGTGTAGCACAAGCTGTCTTATCATGAAACGTGGGATCTGATGTGCCAATTGCTTTAAGAGGCATAAAGATTGAATTTGATGTGAATTTGGACGTCGTGGCGCGCGCGGCTTTACCACCGCAAAAATCCTCCTTTCATGGTTGCCGAGTTGAAGGGTGATTTTGTGGTTCTTCAAGTAATAGGCCTATTTCGACAAATGTATGCAAAGACTATTGGGATGTACCCGCCGATATGCGCCCGCCGAGACCAACCTTTCTTTCACCCGCGGATAAACTTCGCACAATACATATTGCATATAAATGTGACGCTAACTCACTTAGCGGTGCGTTCATAAGAATGCGTTACCTTCACAATGGTCACAAAGGGAGCCTCTGTTGTTCCCGCCAACCGATCTGAACCCATCTTCACCGTGGCCGAGGGGTCGGGGACAGACGCGTTCTTGCTCGCCATGTAATCCAGACCATAGCCAAAGGCCTGAATGGCATTTCCTATAAGATATACAGATGCACAGTTTACGACTGAAGAAGCCAGTTAACGCACGAGCCAACGGCTCTGTCGCCTGCCCAATCTTTGGCAAGCGCAGTGATGAGGGAGGCGTGTGTCTGGGGAGCGACGGCGACTATGGCGAGCCAAAACGTTTTAATTCGTCAGTGGGATTAAGAGTCGTATGCCAAACTAATCAAAAACAATCTGAGATTTGTGTTTTAAAATCTGTCACCGGGGAGGCCGCTCAGGATTTTCCTCTCGCAGAATAGCAGCGCTGGCCCGTGTTCAATAATCAAAGATGCGCCCTCCTTATGTAAGTGTTCATGTAGTCAGTTTAACTTTCTGCAAAGAAAATCCTCAGGGATTCAATTGACATGCTCATCAAATCTTTGGTTCGTGTCCTCCGCTCAATAAGGAAGCCTTAATGCTGCTCATTCGATGGCAAACGGACACAATTGCAGCAACGCGCCCACACTTTGAGATGATGAACCCCAATTTGTTTGACGATCAATGCGCGCAGCAAGAAATGGGATCTTTTTAAAACAAGCCAATCAGCCGGCTCTAACGGGGCAGCATTAGCCTGTGAATACATATGAGGCGCTTCTTCGCCTTCAATGCATTTTGTTGTGTCTAAGCACATGTGCGAGCCTCTGCAAAAATGTGATAAACCCCTGTTCAGTCAGCTTTTCAGACACGTGGCAAAATAGCGGCGGCGTACCTTTGCGCTTCTCAGCCGTTTAAAACGCGACGCCTGTGTCTCTTTGCTCACCCAAGAGGAGAGGAGGCACATAATTGCTTGGCAACCACCTCCATTATAAGGTCAGCATGCAAAGATGACTTTGAATAAATTTTTTACCACTGATCAAATTCAAAACAGCGGTGAAATGATGCCACGTGTCTAATCCTGCTGGACTTAAACAATTAATTTTTGGTGTTTACAACTACGCAATACTGTGAAGTTGCATACTTGCATACATGTATTCATGCAGTGAACACAACATTAAGATTGTTAAAAGATGTATAATAAGAGTTGTATCACACACACACAAAAGCATGCCCGTATGACGATTATAAGATTATAATGCTCACATTTCAAAGAAAAAGATGTAAAAGTATTCATTTATTTTATTTTTTATTGTGCTGGCAGAACAGATAGATATTATAACATATTTAGCGACATGCAGCTAAATAAGAAGACCAAAATACTTAGAGCACGTAATATGCTGCTGTTGATTTGTAAGCAGTGACCAACAAGCATATTAATAATACATATTTACAATAATTTACTACACTCTGTTTATGCAAATACTACCAACTTGAATTAGGACATCCCTGACACAACAAATGAACAAGAGCAGTATTATCTTTGTAATGGTGTATGTATATTATTATTGTGTATGTGTGGTGTGTGAGTGGGGGGGGTACAGTGTGAAGGTGCACCTAATGAATTATCCAATGATATTAACCTTGAAATGTACTGGAGGTAAACATGCGGCGCTGTGGTGATAGCCGAGTGCACATTTCAAGTTAAAATAAATATTAGTCATTGTTTGATGTTACGTGTTATATTCTATTTCTGTTCATTGTGATGTTATATTGTCCCTAACTTTATTGATCCAATAGCATTGTTACACCTAGAGGTGTTGTGAAAGGGCTACAGTATATATAAATACAGATGTATTGTATAAAGGGACTGCATGGTGGGAGACTGGTTAGCACTACACTCTACATTTGACTATAACGTGATGAGCCTCCTGAAATATTATATCATAAAACAACGTCTTAATTTATATATACTTTTTAATCAAATTGAACTGAGATATAGGTCAGGGGACTGTAGTCACACGGTTGTGGTTCCAAAGCAGTTTTGAAAGCATGCGTGTGTCACATACACAGTCATCATCCATAAAGGAATATGGGCTATGCGAACGCACACCATTGGTGTCATGCACAAACCAGCCAGTTTACTTCTAACTTGCAAACTTTCAACTCGGCTTGTGCTGCCCATGCCCTGATTCCTAATGCAATTGAGGGTTAATGCCAAGATCGACCAGGACTCGGCTGGTCCCGTCCCACCATGGCACACAGCAACGCAACCGCCACTTAACGCTCCAATGACCAAAAGAGAGAAAACTCCAACCAGGTGCACATTTAGCTGCACAGTGCACCGAACCTTCGCCCGAGCACCAAAACGGATCCCTCAATTCGTACTTGTTGCAAGATTTTTTGGGGTGGTGAGCCATGAGATTTTATTTTTTTCATGTAAGATGGTTGCCTTGGCCCAATACAGTTTGGGAAACGCTGCCGTGGAAAAGCCACTCAAGTCAGACGTCCAACCAATTGGCTACAGGTACTTAACATGCAAACTGTACGCCTCCTAAAAGTACTTCTAAATAGTTGAAGGTAGACAATTATAGTACGTTGTGATTCTGAGTAACTACCGTATTTAACATTCAACATGAATGGATGTGGTATAAACGCAGTACTTGATTTATACTCCATTCTTGAAGTGGAGTTGCTATAGCAAACACAGCATTGTATGCCCTCACTTCCCCGGTGCGCTGAAGTTTATCGCCAGTTCCCCTTGACTGCAGAGGGGGAGATGCTGCATTTTCGGAGTTATTTTTCAAGACGCCTCCTCAGCTCCGAGCCTCATCCCTCATCGTGCACATTCAGCTAAAAGGGAACCCCTGCAATCTATTGAAATGGTCTGAAAGCATTTATCCACCCGGTGAAACATGTTAAAGGTGTCGTGTAGCACTGAGCGCCGCCATATCGAGAAAGGAATTTCTGTCTGTGACTTAAAGTGAAGCAAGGATGTTTGAGCGGGCCGTCTTGTTGAGCTACAGCCGCTGTCTTCTTGCGCATGAGATGTACAGAAGATATGTATTATTTAATTCTGTGCCGGATTTTTATGACACTTTTCTCCCGTAAGCGATAAGCCTGAGATTGCTGGTGAAAATGACATGCAAATGGTTTCTTTTGTGTTAAGGTCTGGGCAGATGTGGCCCGAAGGAACGATGAGCGGAGAAAAGAAATGACTTCTTTCTGACAAACTTAATTCACTAATTCCAACTTAATCAGCTGGCAAAAAGATGTCTGTTGAAGTTGAATGAAAGTGTAGAGCTGGCAAATTTGATTACGACATGACGTTCCATTAATCCTTTTATTTTTTTTTCACTTAGCTTTTACGCATACTCTATTTTCTCAAATAGCGGTCTATGATGAATGCTATGCACCGCCGAGTCCTAAGATGCATATTCTCCTTAAATAAATAAATGCAATGTCCCAACAGATGCCTTTACAATGATTGATAAACAGAAGCATGGTGGATAAGTAGTTATCACAGCTGCCTCTCAATTCTAATCTTCTTAGTTTGAATCTTCTAGGAGGAGTTGGCATTTTCAGAAGCATTCCGATTCCCCACAATGCTTTGCTGCATTTGAATTTAACATTTGTGACTGTATTGATAAATGTGTTATTTTATGAGGGCAGGAAGTTATATTTTACAGGGGTGTTGTTCTATCTATGTATATTACTGGCACTTTAGATATTAATTTGGGAATTGATCATAAATAGGAATTTATTTGTGTGGTATAATAATACTATACATATGACAATAAAATCTTTTGAACCTTGAATATTAAACTAGACTCCTACTAACCAGTGGTGAGCCGGCAAAGCCTTCTCTGTTGGCCTAATATAACCTGACATTATGATAACTATAATAAACTATAATAATTATAATAATTATAGTAAATTTGAATTTCATTTTAAATATATTTAAATATATATTTAAATATATTTTAAATATATTTTACTAAATATATATATTTTATATTTTCTTTTCGTGTCATATTATATCCATATGGTTGCACTCCTACAAGTGCTGCCGTTTTAGTGTAGAGTTTTTAGCCAATTAGAATTCAGCTAACGTGCATCGCCAGGCAGACTTCATTGAAGGCTTCTGTGCAGTGCGCCATGAAATATTGTGTACGGGCCCATATTTTTGTTAGACAGCTGCAATAGCCAATCGAGTCATAAGATAGCCATATAGAGGGCTCACATAAAACCTGACATAACTGGACGCTCACTGCAGGAAGGCGGTGGTATATTGGTCCACCATGTTTAACGATGGAAGTGGTTAAATAACGTTATTTAAAAAAAAGAAAAACATGTTGCTCAACCAGCTAGCATTAGCATACATCGAAGCCACACTTGCGAATGCTATTTTTTCTTAAACCCACAATGACTGAAGAAGAGCAAAATGGAATTTGGATGGACGCGACTTATAGCATTGGCCTCCTTGTCAATACAAAAGGACTTATTATTGGAAATGAAACGCCAAGACAAACTCTATGAGCAAGTCATGAAAGTCTTTCTGAGGAAAAAAAAAAGAATGGATTTTGTACTGAAATAACTTGGGCGAGTTCATATGTTTTTGTCATTTCATGCCATTCATATTCAATTGTCATGTTTGTTTGGCTTTTGTTCTTGTGGGGTTTTGTTCATGTTTCTGTTCCACTCGTGTCTGCCTTTATTGTCTGCATTCTTGTTAGTTTGATTTGGTCCATCCGTCTGGTGATACTTTGTCCATCCAGTTTTGCTCCTGATCGGTCCTGCCTCATTTCCTTGTTAAAACTTCCCTTTTGAGCCACATATTTCTCAGTTTTCCTGCATTGTTTGGGTCCCATTCCTTCCTCCTCTCAACTCAACTCACCATGCACAGACGTGACACTTATATTAAATTGCCATTTGCAATTTAGCGGACAATCTTGTTAAAGCTTGCCTGCTCTTGTTGGACTTCATAAAACTTGGTGGACAAATAATTTGAAATTATTATGACTTATTCTAAGTTTTGGCACACATAATGATAAGTTTTAATTGCTGATGCCGCTTTATTGATGTTGCAATGCTCTGAAGAAAAGCCTGTGTACGTGCGTACGGGTGCACATGAGGGGTCCACTCATTGAAAGCCTAAGTGTGAAATGCACGGAATTCCACTGCTGCTAACACTGTACCAAAATACCAAAGTTGGTTCATCAAGGCTATATACTGTATATTTCAATGGCCGGCCTCATAATTTCATACATGTATGAAAACTGTACTTATCCATTTAGATATCAAGCAGGTCTTGACATAGTGGCTTTTTTCATACAGTTCTGAATACTTCACCTATACACATTGGACAGATAAAGAAACCTGTGGTGTATTTTTTCCTCTGCTTCAACAAGACTCCAGAACTGCTGCCAGGCAGAGCAGATTGGTAATGGAAATGAAAACTTATTTGACCGTATTTGTTACAAAAAGATGTGATTCTCGTAACGCACTGCAGTCTAAAGAAATATCCCAAAAAATGGTCTGCACTGCCACTCTTTTAAGCCTACCTTCTGCATGAATATTCAAAATCATTCAATACCTATGCTCATGTACAGTATACTCAAATTACCTCTGCTTTTCTTCCCTGAGAGCTGGGGGAATATCACGCCCAGTCTCCAGATGTCCATTCCACAGGACAATAAAAAAAGACCCCCTTTACTTTGCATATACTTTGTTTCACACCAAGGAAATCCACAAATGTTTGAAATTACTCCTTGGAATGTCCACTATCTATCTAACCTTTGTCTCAAAAGGAGTTAATACAGGGTTAGTTGTTCGACATTACAATATACTTCCAATGAAACTATAGTTTTTAAAAAAATAAAGAAAGTGGGAGGATCAGTTATAATTGGTCTTTTTATAAATAACTTGGATGCTGAGAACTCTGGGCAAACCTGGTCCATACTACACGTAGTCTCTGATCGATTGGCAACCAGCCCAGAATAATCTTTTACTCAACAACAGCTGGCAGAGGCTTGAGCCAAGAACGTACAGGAACATTCCCTGAACATCCCTGGCTTGAGCCTTTGTCAATTGTTCATAGGGCAGCCAAGACGTATGGTAAACACTATATGCGCCGAAACCCTTGTCTCGACTGGATAGGTTTTGACAAGTCATTCCGGAAACCCCAGAATTTCCTGATGGCTATGAGGTAATGAGGACCCAGACATGAGAAAACTGGAAGACTAGAAGAAAACCAACACAATCAGTTGGAGAACATGCAAACGCCACACACACTTTTCAAGACTAGTGTCTTCAACCTAAATTGCAAATTACGAGTGTACATTACTTTCGTTCATTCATTTTTTTCACTAACTGCTTCACATTGGTGCACACACGCGCCATTTACGGGTGCAGTGATAGGACGAACAAGGATGTGAAAAGAAGCTTCTTTGGCGGACTTCAAAAGAAATGTGACTAGAGAAGAAATAATTGTATTGCAAGGATAAACATAAAGATATCCAACCAAAGTACACAATATTGTTGCGTTAGATGATGCTTCTTTGGCACTTATGATTAAAATTGTGATTTGAGCTAGGCTGTCGTGTCACTGTGACCTTTTCTTGCTTTACATCTTCTTATTTGCACTCTTGCACACATCTAGTTGCCACCAGTTAAGACTGTAAGGGCACACAGAGTCACATGTGTTATACAGAGAGTCCTCCCTGTTGGTAAGCGGCCAAGTCTAAATAAGAATAGGACACATTTTGTGAGAGAGCAGACCTTCTTCCGCATTGAGCAAACTAAGGCCCCGCAGCTGTGTACTTGATCTTTCTGATACACAGTAAATACTTCAATCGAGGTCATGCAGTCTTCTTATAGTTACTGTTAACATAGTGATTTTTAAAGATGAAAGAAGCGAGCTAAGGTTCCCTTTGAAATACAAAATGTTCTGTTCATTTTGTTGCATTTTGTTTTTAAGGTCTCTATTTTCCTCCTCTGGGAGCCCAAAAGCTGAAATTTCGTCAGTGTATGGTAAAAGGTGATTAACAATATTATTGTAGTCAACATGGCGGCACATTTTTATATTGACTTTTATCTAGTAAAATAAATGAAGATGTGATGATAGGTTAAACGATCTTACCTGAGAACATACATGAATATCGTCATGAAATCCGGACATCGATTCTATTAATCAACAAAGTTTAAACGTGTTGAAAGGACTGTTGAGCTCTAAATGATTAGCATATTGCTTCTCGACAAAAAAAATGTTAGAAAAAGATGAGCATAACATTTTCCATAACAAAATATAATTCGGTGTAATGTAAAAACGACAGCGTAGCTACACTATGTACGCTAGTTTGATACAATGGTGCTAACAACAAAGGTCATATCATCCTGTGACGTTTAATCTGTCTTGACCAATGATTCCATGAGTACTGTGTAGAGGAGTGAAAGAAACCTTATCTCCACCACATTAGTCCAGTACGAGTTAGTAAGGATTTGAGGAACGTGTCTCACTCAGGCAAGTGTTGTCAGTGAAGCTCCGCAGGAAGTTGTTGCACTCCTCTTCCTGGTTTCCGCTCCCCTTGCAGGTGCACCAGGGTGAGATAGTCCACTGGCTGAAGCTGCTGTCCACATAGTTGGGTGTCATTTCCGTCCCTGCGGATACACTCACAAACACATCCGCACATTAGGATGAGCATTTCCAGGTCACTAATGGACAATAATGGCAGACATTTATTGCAAATAGTCTATAGAAAACACGGCAATGCGAGAATGACATTGTCCTGTTTTAGTTTTTATGGGAAGCGAACGCTGTTCGTAATACTTCATTTTTGATGTAAAGAGGCCATTATGCTTATGAATATTTTGGCAAAGCAGGTGCTTTGGGAAATGCGCGCACCGTTGGACGAGAACAGCGCCGAGGCAAAACACTTCACTTTTGAAAGGTCTGTCAGCAGGAGTCAGCCATGTCATCCACTTTGTGTGAGCAGCGTGACTTATCTCCTCGCTGTGTGCAATCTTTGCACCCGTGCAACTTGCGCGCTGAAAAAGAATTCCAATTTTGCACCGCGTGTACTCTCCCACATCATCGCCAAGGTGCCGTTATCAAAATATGTATGCATTAGCCTGTTCGCGTCGTCGGAGCAACATTTAATATGAGCAAACAGATGGTCATCAAGTCTTTTAATTAAGTAAACACTCTCTCTGTGCCTCCCTAATTACTTTTAGTAGTAAACTGATGGCCGGGCCGCTAGGGGAGATATGGTAGCCGTCGGGGAAAAGCTGACAGTCTCACTCCTCCTCGTGCTCCACAGGATAAAAAAGAAAACCACCAAAATTCGAGCACTGCAGTACTGTTTGTCTCTCTCCTCCAGACCACAAACCATCTCCTGTAATCTCATAGTGCTGCTGACATTTGTGAAAAATATTGTGAGATCTCCAGTGGGTCGCTTCTTTTTTCTCTCTCTCTCATTCAAGCGCTCTCTTACTCCATCACGGTGATACTGACCGATGAGCCTTGTGTAGGAGGCCAGGCAGGCTTGGTGATTGTCTTGGTTGGGACAGGTGCTCACTGTGGGTGGGATGCTGCGGCAGTTTACCATAAAATCAGCCAACCTGGACCTGCACAAAAGAAAACAACAAGAGAGCTATGAAGAAAGTGAACACAAAATCCGTACCAACGCATCTTCATGTCCAAAGATAGAGAAACCAAAAATATTGTGGTTTATAATTATACCAACCAAAGTTTTAACAATCATACGACCATCTCAACCAAGCTATTATACTTTGAAAATAGTAAGTATTTTCAACAGTCTACTTCCTTATTTATTATTTTGTATTTTGTTTGTTGTCCTTATGAAATTAAAATAGAAATACTTGTTGAATAAATATATGGCTCTATAATGTTTTGCAAGAAATTGCTGTGTTGATGCAGTTTCATTTATAGTCCGCAAAAAAGAGGAGCATTGAAGAGACAAAATAAGAAAATGTAAATATGAGATGTGCATGAATTGAAGTAAAACATGAGACTGCACGCATTTCTATTTTTATAGGTATTGGTTAGATGCTGTGGGTCACCAGCATCAAAAAGTGGACCTCATAAATGCACATCTGTTTTTGTGTCAAACAGGTGCATTAGAACAAGGTCTCGCTCATGACTCAGAAACAGCATCACTTTTCCTTTTCTTTTCATGTTTCGCTATCTTGACAACATGCACAACAAACCCAACGGTAATTAATTAATGTAGGATGAGAGCGTCATGCTTCCTTTGACCCATTCTTCTATGATTATCCCTCACATCTCAGCAGTTTCCCAAAATTCACTTCGGGCGCCAACCTTGGGTCCCGATAAAAGTGGTCTGTTTTTTTTTTTTTGTTTTTGTTTGTTTTTTGGTGTGTTTGCGATAAGAGCTTTAAGTCTACCGAGGCCCCCAGGGTGGCATTGCTAATCCACTTAAGTAGGTTTATTGGGAGGAGCGTGTGCAAAGTTACTCTGTCTGTGCTGTTCACATCACTGCTGCCCACTCCATGAATCACAAACCGATGCTTTTCTCTTTTCCGCCATCTTTTTCCGACCACTTCGCGGAGCCTCTTTATATGCGACACTCTGCGGCGCATTCTAAGCAGCGCTAAATAACACAAGTAGTTGGAGTTTTAACTATTGAGGTAAAATAATGAACCTAAGTGAAACTATAGCCAAACATCACAATATGAATAATACATACCGAGGCAGGCCGCAAAATGATGAGCGATTTAATGGTGATCCACACAAGAGCTGTATAAAAACTCGGTCTCCGTAAACATAATGATGCCCAGTTAAGATTGATGCTTTTGAAAGAGATATTAATTTCACAATGTGTTGACTGTTAAGGTTTGTGATGATGTTCAGCTGCAGCGTTTCATAAAGAGAGCTTATGTTTGGGCAACCTCAATTAGTCACATGAGAAAGGCCAAAGTATTAGGAACAGATATTGCAACATGCTTTATGTGTTTTTAAAATTCTTCAAAATTATGTAAACGTTTCCTAAGCTGAAAACTTCCATGTCTTATTAATTATGGTAAATTATATTTTGCAGGCAGATTTAGCATAGCTAATACACTAATTCAACAAAGCCTATTGCAACAGGACACATGCGTAATTTGGGAGAATATTGCCTTGGGTTTTATGCATGCAAATCAACTTCTTACAGGCACAGAATGGCTGTAGATTTTTTTCAGGGCTCAAAAACATTCTGTTGCGCTACAACGCAGAACAATTTGTGTGTGTTATGTTAGGTAAGCTTTAGAGATTTCTCTAAATATCATTATGTGTATGCTTGGTCTGCATTAAAAATATTAACCCCACAAAAGTTTTTTGTACATATGTCCTCAACAGAGTTGATGTTGAGAAAGTTACTTTAATACTTTGGTGGCAGTTAAAAGAAATAGAGACAAATAAAACAAGGGCTGAGTCTGATGCTGTGTTGAAAGACATAGAATGGATTTGAAGGCAGGTTTTAAGAATGGACAATGAGGCTTTTCTATTCCGCACTGGGGGATTGTGCCATACTTTATGACGAGCCAGGACTGTGCTGGATTTGTAAAGACGTGATTCTTTAAATTAACAAACAAGAACGGTGAGGGGGAAACTATGCGGGTTTAAATAAGCTGCTTACATGTAGACAATACCTAAATAAAATAAAAAGAGAGGGTTCAGAGATGGCGCTTCATAGCGCAGTAGACTTGTACTCGTGCAGTCCTTCTCCGTTCTCCTCATGCATGAGCTAGAAAAAAGGTGAACCTGTCACGGGTATTTTGCAAGGAGCATCATTTTGATGGCCACAATTTCTGTCAGTAGAGGTTATATGAAGGTGAATATTTAGATAATGTACAGTACGTTTGAATTTCTTCTTCTTATTTCTTTGCTAGCTGGATGAATTGTTTCCTGTCTTGAATTGTTTTGAATTTGACTCTAACCAACATCCTGATTGTGTTTGACTTGTATTTCCTTCCAAATTATTACAAGATCCTGCTGTTTTTTTCCATTACCAAAATACAAATGACTTTTATTGTTACAAAACCCTGCTGTCTTTACAGAGCCTTTTAACCAGTGCGGCCAACCGAGCTGAACGCTTTATGTTTCACTTATGTCTGATTGTTTTTTTTTTTTTTTTGGTCCCCCATTTATTTTGCTGTGCAGCAAGTGGAGACAAATTGAGGCTCATGTGTGTTGAGGGGACAATATCCTCTTTGTTGATGTCTTTTACATGGCCTACTATGAAGCACACCTCACAAAAGGGAAATCTTATCAAGATGATGGTCTTCTTCGGGGCACTTAATCATCTTAATGCCTCAAAACGGATGTGAAAATAATCACCTCGTGCACTGATACCGTGTGTACCCCCTGAAGTTATGCTGTCTTTTAACAAATGTGATGAGTTTATTAGTGAAAGGGAATAAAGGAGATGAACAAAATAAATGATGTGTTTCCAAATCCTGACCACAGTGCGTGATCTATTTGTGGGCTGATACTGTATTGTTCCGAGACACTGAGAAATGAAGTCGAATTTAAACAATGCACTATGAAATGCGACACCAGGCCAAATGTTCCGTCACCTTTTTAAATATGCACAGCAGCTGTATCACCTTCACTCAGAGCAACAGAGCTACTTGATCACGAATGCATTATGGTGTGGCTTTTCCATACATTTCTGAAGCAGTTGGACTTGCTTTGATGAATAATGAGTATGCTTGTGCTGATGCTGAGTCTGGTTCCATCAGTGGAGGGAATTTTATCGTTTGTGGAAGTTAGCGAAGAAGGATTCAAGCAGAAATAAGGTGAAGTATTCAAGTCCTTGTGGTGAGTTGAAGACAAGTGTGCACACTATCATGTCGCATCCTGAATCTGCGTGTTTACGGTGGACACAAATGGATTTGTTTAGGAGAGATTATGGGGGTAACCAGGTGAAAGTCTGTCCTCTGAGCTTTTCATCAGCGTGTGGTATGATATGGTTAAAGAAAAGAAAACACGAAGCAGAACACCAACTGCTTCTCCACTGAATATCCAATCAAATCACCCAGAGAACTTGCAAAATGCCACTATACAACATCTAAGAAAATAAACCTCTCCCTTAGCTAGCAAGGCTGCTAAGGCAGACATGGATGGATACAAAATTCAACTGGTTTCATCTTGCCCGCGAGAAGATTTTGTTTTTCTTATAATAATAACATGATGCATTCTATGCAAAATAGGAATTTTATGAAGAAATAGTATTAAGATAACATAAAATGTCCATTTAATTCATGCAATTTATATACATAGGAGACAACAGCAGAATAAATATATATATATATATATATATATATATATATATATATATATATATATATATATATATATATATAAGAATATATATATATATATATCTATATATATATATATATATATATATATCTATATATATATATATATATATATATATATATATATATATATATATATATATATATATATATATCTTATATATATATATATCTATATATATATATATATATATATATATATATATATATCTTATATATATATATATCTATATATATATATATATATATATATATATATATATCTTATATATATATATATCTATATATATATATATATATATATATATATATATATATATATATATATATATATATAAGAAAGAGAGAGACAGGATTGAGGGAGATCTTTACGGACAATTATGTTAAATGTCTTACAACATTATAAATATTATCAGTAGCTCTGCTGTTTTTCTTGTTTATGTATTGTTTTGTGTAACAAACGCATTGGTACTGTATTTGTTTTACCATATGCATTCTTATTGCCATAGCTGCCGGAAACTCAGCATCTTGTATGTTACATTGATGCGTGTGTGGCCAGCAAAATTGAGATTGAATGATTCCATTTGCTTCCAGGGTAGCTACCATCACCTCTAATAGTAAGTGGCAGCTGTATGGCATACTGTATCCATGACAAGAACAGCTTGTGTTTGAAGTCTTTGTATTTTAGGACGCTTGGGCATAACCAATCATGATTGGTTGAGTGGTGTGCCTGGAGACTTGGGGGAAAAAATAGCACCAAAGACCACTTTCCCCAATCAACACAAAAATTGGTTTGCATACTGACATACAGGAGACCCCAAAAGAGCCAAGAAAACTGAACAAGAACTCAGCCATTTTGGGCAAATTCCAGGGCTTGCTTGTACTTTCAAAAACTTAGACTAAGGAATTCTTCCAAATGAGCCCATCAGGGGTGCCGCAGGAAGTTATTAAGTTTCAATTAGCCAGAAAATTATATAATTCCAAATATGTTTTTATTCATTTAGCTACAGTATGCCAGAGACGGAGTAGCAGGCAGAACAAATAAATGCTGTTTTATTTAGTGGCATAAGGTAGAATAAATCTCCACCTGCTGCAATTCAGAACAAATAGATATGAGATCATCGTTTCAGTCTTCGTGTTTGTTTTTTTATGCTTTTTGAAAGACTGTCCACGACATATGAGCAACAAAGATGTGTCTGATGTGGCCCGAGACTGTTGTCAAGTGTTGCTAATAATTTAAGGATTTGTCACGGAAAACAGAGGCTGAGGGCCCATTAAGTCGTCACAATGGTCTTCATGAGGACGTGAAAAACTAGTAATACAGCTCTTGTTTCATGAAACTACTTATTTACAGCTAAATTGAAGTGCAAATATATTTACACTGTTGGAGGGCATTCAAAATATGGTTTTGTAGGTCTGTTTGAAAAGTCGTTGTTCAGAGAACCGTCTGGTCTGCTTGTGAAAGAAAAAGACAGAACATTCTCAAAACAGTTGGGTTATAAATCGCCCAATTATGGGTTGAAAAAAAAAGCAATCAACCCAATATTCGTGCCTGATTAACCCAACTTTCTGGGATTTTTTATACAACGCAAACCCGTTTTTGAGTGTCATGTGTAAAACAACCAAAAAAGTTATATATTGGGAAGAATTCTTTCTTAATTGAGCTTGATGCCTTGTTGTATTCTTTATGTAAACACACTGCTGTTTGCTACATGTTAAAATAAATGAATCAGATATTAGTGCAAGTCTGAGAAATAAGCTTGGTAGAATTTTACATTTGAGAATTCAATAAAATTATAGTTGGTTGTAACATGTATTGAACCCCAACTTAAAGATTTAACATGAAGAGAAAAAAAACCCTCAACATATTGCTTGATCTGTTGTGCCAAATAACATTGACTTCTGTAAGTTTTTCCAACTTACTGTTTTAGGCCCCCCTAAAAAATAAAACAATACATTTGTTTTTAACAATGCACAGACTGAAAAAAAAACAAGTTTTCTTTTTTCATTCTTTTTATGGGTTCTTTCCAATTTGCAATGCTGTGTTTATGTCAGGTAAGGCACATATTAGGCAAAGCGCTGTGTTTCTTTTTGGAAGCAGAATTCTCCAAGACAATGATAGCTTAAAGACAGTAATTTAACGTTTATAGAGGTGTGCTGAGCGTTGACGCTACGGTGTTCCAACACCGGCATGAGGCGCATTTCAAGGTTTCCACAGGATTTCCATTATAGCGCCACCGGACGCCACTCGCTGCTGAAATTACAGGTTGTCTAGCTCAGCAGAGTTTTTCTGGTCATTTCAGCCACTCAGCCCACCAGGGAAGTGGCAGGGGAGCCCCCAAAGAGGTAGACTTCTTACAGCCAACCTGACACTTTAAACACAGTCATTCAGACCGGCGCCGAGTGCATGTCCGTCCAGCCTTGGCAGTAAGAGAAAACTAATGGCTTTTTATATGGATTCTTATTCCGATCACTTGATGGCCATGACAAACAATGTGAGTCCAATCAGATGAGTGTCAGTCTAAGAAACTATTTTCCTCTCGGATGAGACACGGAGACAAAATAGCTCTCAAGCTCCCCAAATCCTCTAATAGCTTCTAAAGGATGATTATTTCTGTTCAAATGAGAAATTGCCGCTCTTCTCCCTTATCTCTGGTCTTCAACATATTGAGGCTGTCAGCGTTATCTCCCCATCATCGACACAAGGCAAAACAACAGCGATGACAATGGCGCCCACTTAATGGGATGGCATAATAGCACTTGGATGAGGCAAATGAAAAAACAAAGGAGGTGCTTTCTGTTGCATTCGCCTCCTCGCTAACGTTTTATCTCCTTTCTATCCTTCAGCCTCACTCCCTTATCCTCTTGCACCTGCTCTTCTCAGACTCAAGTAGGCCCATTTGCAAACTCGCCATTAAGAAATCTCAATGCGCCACAGAAAAATACGCAGCCTTGCGTGCGTGCTTCTTCGTGGCTTTGATTAACATCGGCGACAAACAATGGCGAACGTTCATCGGGGAAGCTTGCCTGCATTGTGATGCATGGCTTATTACGTCGACGACTATTTTTGAAAGGACAAACAAAGCGCTCTGCCTTTGTGTGTGGAACAGAAGTGCTATTTTGAATAAAATAATCAAAATAATAAAGCTATTCATTAGCTGCGTGGTACACTTCATTTTCACTTTTAACTTCGGTCCAGTTCGGTCCAAGATGATAAGCCACGACAATAAGTGTTTTTAATCAGATTCAATCTGAGCTGTATACAACAATTCTGCCTCCGCTAATGTGATAATTCTTTGTTATACCAATTTAACAAAATGGGCAAGGCAGCATGTTAAGCCTAGCGGTGAGCACCTCCGCCGCACTGTTCAGAGGTTCTCGATTTGAATCTCAGCTTTGGGCTTCCTGAGTGCTGGACTGACTTTGTATGCTTTTCCTGCTTCCTCCTACAAAGTAAAAAAAAGATGCATGTCAGTCCGTAGTCGCGAATGTGATTGTGAATGGTTGTCCATTAAGTACCCTGCATTGTGTACCTTGTCTCGCTCCCAAAGACGGCTGGGATAGGCTCCAGCTCACCCATGACCCTATGGAGGACAAGTGCTATAGGAAATGGATGCATGTGAGCACTAATGTCGCTCTCATCATGATCCCACTCACTTAGCAAACGAGTACAATCACAACACATATTTCACATTTTTTTATCTCTTTAGGGGCAGAATTTTCATACGGCTCTTGTTGGCTTTAATTAGCTTGTCCAGGTATGTCTCATGTTGAGGCTTGTATATTTATTTTCTATTGACCGTGCTAGCACCTGCTATTTTTGGCAACGCCGCACTCATCGGGATTCCCAGTCGATCCGAAAAGAGCCATGTGGCCAGATGGTATTCAGTGAAAACACAAGGAAGCTTAGCCATCACATTTTTCTTGCCCATTTTGTCCGGCTTTATAGTTTATTTTCAAAACATAGACCACTGTTCTTCTTACTTTGTGACCACATTGACTAGCAGTTGATTCGATATCAGCAGCTGCAAAATGACTTAGAACCCCATACTGAGTGTTGTGCCATTTGAATGAATGCTAAATCAGGCATCTCACGCACACACGCCGCGGAAAGAGGTGGGCAGATTATTCAAGGTTATCTGAACTCCCTAAATATTGTCTAAACATTGCAAACAGACCTTCCCCGGCAAACAAATGTGCCTGAAAACGTGGAAGTGAGTTAATAGTGCACCGCAGAGCTCTTATCACCAGTAATTATTTAACCATTAGTCACGCATTAAAGATACACTTTTAGTACATCGCAGCTCAACTGTTGTTTCATATTTCACACAGCAAAACTTTAAAAGTTAGAAAAAAATGTGCTCTATGATGTTGCTTGACCTCCAATTTGGTTGAATTTGTGAAAAAATAAAGACGTTCCAGTTCTGGTCTCTGTATATTTTATAAGTAAAAATTTATACTTGAGAGAGAAAAATGCTCAGGGTAGACCCAAGTGTAAATTTTATTTTGAGACCAAAATTTGTATATGTTTGTGTCAATACGTTTGATGCATAATGTTGTAAATGCCTTTAAAAAAAAAAAAGCACATCCCTACAGTACAGTATATCTAAATTTACGTTCAAGTATACAGCAAAAAAGAAGAGTTGAAAAATTTCTGACGCAAATCAACAAATCAAGGATAAGAAGGATGCATCAGGTGTTTTCCTAAACACACACACAAAAGCACGCACAGACACACACACCTACACACACATCACTGTACATACAGATGAAGAGAAGTCCTATTTGCATTAATAATACATATACCACGCGAGGAAGTGAACGTGAAAGAAAATAGGTAGCCCTCGTCAATGATGCCTGAAGTTTACATCGATACATATCTCCTTTGATAGTGCCGTTAAAATGGTCAGTGAGCATGGACACACACTTACACACACACAAACACAATAGTGTGTGTACACTATGTATTGGAATTAAATGCACTGGCTTTTTAAAAAAAAAATAAAAAAATGCCTGGCCCAATATTAAGTAGGGACCAGTGGTGAGAATAAGAACTGAACTTTTTGGAGAACAATTAATTTGAAAAGAAGAAAACGTGCAGTTAAAGATTTTCCAACAAAATATTACAGTACTCGGGAAACCAATGTTGTGGCATTGGAGACTGAGGGGAACATTTTCCTGTGGTCAACTGAATATTAAAATACTATAACAATTCCCAATTCAGGAGCTGCAGATAACTTCACTTTCCTTTTGCAACCGTCTCCTCTTTACCAAACATTTTGACGTAGAACATTTTTTTTAGCCTATGTGCCAAATGTTTGGTTGTCATATATGAGCCATGAAGTTCGGAAAGTTTCACTGAACCCACATTCTAAAAACATTCATGTTAGCTTCGAAATTGGCCTAAGTGAGTAGTTTTTATCAGTCTTACAATTGGCTGGTGACCAATTCAGAGTAACGCCACCTTCTTGTTTAAAGTCTGCCAGGATAGGCTCCAAATTACCCATGGCACTAACCTGGATTAATAGAAGATGTATGGATGGACGAATGGATTGGCGGCAATTCATTAATCTGACTAACTTCAACTATGAAGTACAGTGGCCCATAAAGTTGTGAAACTGGGACAATACCTGGGAGCCTTCAAACCAATAGGGGCAACAAGAGAAAAAAAATGTATTTGCATGAGGGACAAACAATATTTAGCGAAAAGAGATGTGTAGGGACTAGTTAAGAGGTTTCTTTTTAGGTGGGTCACTCTGCCGGCTGTTGTTTCCACCAAGGTGATAGTATGTTTGTGTGTTTATTTGTAGGTATCGGGCGATTGATTGTCACTGAGCACTTCACCCTGAAAATCAGTCAGCAAAACATTCAATGCGCAAAACGGCTGCCAGCGAGCGTGAGGAAGGTGGTGGAGTTGGGGGGTAAATCAAAGGTAGAAGTGTTGCATTGATCCTACAGCCAATCAATAGACTTCACATGTAGTGTGGGACTCTGTTCTCCTTGGACTCAGGGTGTTAAATGGCATTAAAATGGATTGGGAGCTTCTTTGGTTAGACACATGCCTGCAACACAATCGGACATCCAAATAGAGCCTGCTGTCACTGTTGGACTTGGCGGTCCACAAAGGAGTGCATTCATTTGAAGATTGAAAAAGCAACAGAGAGCAATGTGTGTTTTGTTGTTTGTTTGTGCTGGATTATGGAACAAAATAACATTGGAAAAAAGTACAGCCGAGCGGAAGAAATGAGTGCTGCTCCATTTAACGCATGCTCGTCGTCCCGTCCCCGGATCTCTACTGAATAGCAACAATTGCATCCGCGGAGACCACCTCAACCCCCGCCAATATTAGACGTTTGAAGTCCACTCAGATATTTATTGTTTGTTTGCAGGGACTTTGGGCTCCACCTGGAAACAATATGAACGTGAAATGATTTGAAGAAAAAGTACTGTCGTACCGCAAAGTTGGAACTGCTGATGTGAATCTGCATTTTTACATGACTTTTGGCCTGGGCGAGTTGTGCAGTTGTGCGAGTTGGGCAGTTCGGCTTTTGTGTTTCACTTGTTTTGGAAACCGACCAAATAAATAAAAATAAGCCTCCAATACTGCACAAAAACCTTGAGGTCAGTGTGCATGGCAAATACAAGAGGCTTCAAGTATGATTTGATTTTCCTTTTTGGGATCTTTTTGCGTCATCGCCAGCGATGGGACGCTGAAGGTGCCAAACACTAAGGGACGTCGAAACCCGGGTGGAAATTCACCTTCAAAATAATTCTATTCAAATAAATTACTTCTACAAGTATTAACTGTGAATTTCAAGTCAAAAGGAAAGAAGATTCAAAATTTTAATTTCATATTAAAACAAATAAGTGAAGAAGAGTAAGGTGACTTAATTTGAAAACCAACGTTCTGGCAGAGCAGCTGCTGATACTGATTTAACTCTAGAGTGTCAGGGTTAGTTGCTGTCCCTAAGTTGCACTTCAAATGACGTTTGGGAATGGAATAATTCCATTATTCAGTCGTCAAATACTGTTTTTATTTGTTTACAATATATGGCATATTTAAGGACAATAAGGACATAAATACAGGAAATATTCAGTAACTATTTTTTAATTAAAAACCTCTCTGGTTGTGGAGGAAGGTTCCTAAGGTTCTTCAAGAGTTAAAAAAAAGTGTTTATGTTTGTACTACATGTAACTATGCCTCAATGCAAATATCAATGTACCTAATGCAAATTATTGTCATTAAATAATGTAAGTACAAAAATTTCTTGAAGTGTCAAAACAAGAACAAGTTAAAATCACCAAAGCTAAGTGCAGGGAGAAAAGAAAAATGAGGAGGTGCCTTTTTTGCTCCTTTTGGTTTATGCAGTTAGCTGCTCTAACAAACAGCAAGTCACTCGCATGATTTGTTAGACATTAGCAAAACAGTCACGAAAAGAAGAAAACATTCCGTTTTATACTTTAAATTGTGTGACATCCTATAAAAGCAATGTTAAAATTTCAACTGCTCTTGTAAGCATATGTAAGTGATCGATGGGGGCCAAATAAAATGAGTTCCCCATATTGGCAAGGGATTCCATCCCTTACTACACTTCGGGGATTCTCGTCTTTTCAGTTTCACCTTTAGGATCCATGCAAATTTACATTGGAACTACGGTATATAGCATCCTATGATCCAAGAAATAACATTTAATGGAATCCCCCTCCGGATGGCGATTATAAATTGCCTTTCCTTTCTTTGTCCTCTTTCTGCTGCTTATCATCTCAGTTTCAGTCAAAGTTTGATCGATCTCATGAGACCTTCTTCATTCCTCTCTTTGTTTTCCTGTCACATGATCACTATTTTCCTGCTTCTCTCCAAAGCTAGCCTTGCTTTTGGATTGAAAGAGACTGAGGCGGGCGAGCTGTGTATCCTGTTTGGAGGTGGATGTCCCCAGGGGGGGACAGGCCTGTCATTGAATGATCATCGCTTGCTTTAATCAACACATCTCCCAGAGGGAAGTGCAAAAAAAAAAAAAAAAAAAGTTTTCCTCTGGCATTTTCTCGCATGTATTGTTTAGAGTTAACTTAAAAAAAAAAAGTTTTCTGAGTGTTGCCTTTAATTTTCAGAAGCTTTCTCTGTGGGGTTTCTTCACATGGAGCCACAAAATAGTCCTAATGCCTTGACGCTGTCTTCATTAGCATGACAAATGAGTTGAAATTCGATTTCCCTGTACAACATATTGAGAGTGCAGCACAGATTAGGGCCAACGCTGCAGCGTCAATAAATGATCTGATTAAAGGAAATCAGTTCCCTTGATGTTTTCCGGGACAAATACAGTAATGGTCTTCCAATAATTCCTGATGTCACATCATAGCATAAGTGAGCACCAACTTCCATTGGCTGAACGTGCGCACAAAGGTATGGGCTGGTCATTGTGTTTGCCAGCTCGTCTGTGTACCATACAATTATGTTGAGCTACGTGCTCATCGAGCTGTTGACCTTTCGTGGCCACAGATAATGAGCTTTTATGTTTTATTACATCTCTCTCAACACTCAGGTGAACCCCTGACACCTGAGTGCCATCGGGTCAAAGAAATAATCTCCGTCTGAAAACAGATTACACAATGCCCACACGCAAGCAATTATCAAGACAATCATAAATTGGGGGAGAGAGTTTAGCTGCTTTGAATGGATTTAATGGTGTGAATGTGGCGACTGAGCGTAGTTTCTCAAAAATGACAAAGACTGCTAGAAAATCGAGCATTGTACCCTAACCCTACTGAACTTTCACATGGTGCGCATAGTTCTACAAGTCGTTACAATGTGTGACCAAACGCCTGCTTTATGATTTGAAATTTGTCTATAATCTCTATCTGTGGCAGGAAAAGAGAAGTGTGGAGAGTCTGGGAAATGCACTGGGGCCAAGAACCCCTCAAAAATCCTCTAGTTCTTCTTTTCTTTAATTATTTTTTGTCATATAACTGCTTTTTTCAAATTGCGTGTGTGGTTCATTAAAGAAAAAGTAAGGTGGTATTTATGGCATCTTGTGGTTGCATTGCTTGGTATGCGGGGCTAAGATTACTTTGAGGTCCAGAAAAAAAAGGTTGTAAACAGAATATTTAAAAGAGAGCGACAAAATGTAATTACACATTGATTATGTTTGCTCATATGGCGCAAGATGTAATCCAGTTAAGTGCAGAAGGAATTAGACCGTGGGGAATTTGTAGTTGCAACTAGCACACCACAGCGCAACCATTTATTGCTAAATTGTCACACTAAAGGAGTTTGCTGTTTGGGAATTTAGTAAGCTTTTGAGCACAAAAAGTCATTAATAGAATGTTGGCATTTTAAGATTACGTGACAAAGAGAAAGCCCTTTGCGGCAGCATTTGCTAATCTGTATAGTCCTGCACTTTGGAATCCCTTGGCCAAACCTGGCCAAGAAGTTGCCTTGGATAGTTTAGTGCTTTCTGTTGACTGCTGAGGTGTCCTGGAGCAAAGCACCGAAATAGGAACCCAAGCTCGGGAGATGCATTGTACATTTGCTTGGACATTTCTTAGAAAAAAGGCCGGTGTTGCTTGATCCAACTTGCTGTATTCAACATGTAAATGCCACTGAGATGTGGCACTAATGGTTGTATCAGCTGCCTAATCATCTGTCACTGTGGGAAAATGGAAAATTAGCCATTAATGTTTTTTTTCCCCCTCTGATGCTTCCCTCACTGGCCTTTATTTTTAGCGGTGGACGTTCAAGGGTCTAGCGCTCCGTCGAACTTCATTAGGCTCTCAAATGAGCTTTTAAATACTTCAAATTATTCAAATGTCCCTCAGTTTTTGCGCTATTAGACTAATGAACTGGCTGGACACACATGCAGTTCTGGAAGGTGTGAAGATCTTCACAGTTGATTGGGTGAACAGCACATTGTGTGTTTTGCCTGTTTTAAGCTGCTCCAACACAAGCAGACATGTCACGGCTGGCTAGGTGTGAATTGAACGCAGCTGTCTGGATCCAACAGAGTCGCGATGGAGTCAAAGTGAGCCACTAATGTTTTTTGTTTTTTTCTGCTTAATTGGCCATTGTCTCTACAACTTAGCCTTACAAGTTCATCCGACACTGAAAAGCTACTGCGTCCTTAAAATTGGAATTAGTTTGCTGGCAAAGTAACAAGAGAAAGCCATAAAAACTTAAAAGATGCCACGGAAGGAAGATAATTACTGTCGAGGAGTGACTTTCTGAGCCTCCCTTTTCGCTCATTTCCATCAATATTAAATTATATTGATGAAGTCAGATGTACTGAATCTCTTTTTTTATACATAGAACTGACAGTTAAAAAAACATGAGCTCTGCGGGAGTCTCTTAGGAGCAACACAGATGCACTTGCATCTAAATAAATTGGAATACCGATAATTGTAGTTGAATAACTTCATTCAAAAACGAAAATCAAATACTGTGTTGATTTACGACAGTTTGAAAACGTTGATTACTTTTTTTTAAAAGTGATGAGCTCATAGCTCAGCCAAACCCAAATGCTGCTCCACCACAACATATTGGAAATTTACATACACAATGAAAATGCTTGTATACAGTCTGCCTCACAGTTCAGAGTTCTCGGGTATAATTCCAGCTAGCCCTGGCCGTCCTGTGTTTGCATATTCTCCCCGTGCTCACGTGGGTGTTCTCCAGGTGCTCTGGTCCCCTCCCAAATGAGAAAATCATACATGGTAAGTATATTAGACACTTCAATTACTCTTAGGCGTGATTGTGAATGGTTGTTTGTCTTTGTGTGCCCTGTGAATGGTTGAATGTGAGGTGCACTGTGAGTTGGAGATGCTAACCAGTTTTCCACTGTACCGCCCTAATATAAAAAAATAGAATAGAATGCTTCAAATCTAATCTTTCTCTTCAATTAATCTGTACGTGAGCTTTATTTCCGTGTGAACTGCTGAAATGATATGAAGTATATATTTTTAATGATATTCTAATCTATTGAGATGCATCTTTAAATAAGTAATAGCCACATACATATGCAGTCAGGGAGAGGTAGACAACCTACTAATTAGACTGGAATGTGGCACGGAACAGCACTCTTTTCCTTGCGATCAATACATCAATCCGTTTTGCCAAATTAGTCGAAGAAATGCCGCTTTGTACGTTGTTATAAATTTCCAGCTTACATACACATAATGTAAAAATTTCACCTCTCGTGGACCCGTAGTTGGTTTTGGCGATGCGAACATGCAAATGAGGTTTATTTTCATCATGTTAAAAAGAGAATGTTTAAACATAGATGCCTTCAGAGTAGATGAAAGCGGTCATGTTGCAAGTTGCAAACCTTTGCTTCCCGTCCTGCTCACTACAGTTGGCCTCAATAGGCGGCTGGGTGAAGCAGAGCCAATTGTCATTCATGACTTTCAATAGTGCATGTTTTGGAATGAGTTGAAAGTGACAAGATAGGATTTTGTATCAGCCAATCCTTACGGATGGATGATACCTGATTTCCTGCCATCGTGGGGGCTCTCGTCGGTGGCATAGCTTTGGGGGCTGGCTTTGGAGGGTGCATGGCTGGCCTGTGGCATGAAATGCGTGAATGCGTGAAGTGTTCAAAATGAGAGAAAAAAAAAGATGTTGTAGTTGAAGTAGAAGTACGTAGGATTTTTTTTCTAATTGCAATGCCCCCCCCCCATACACACCTGATGAGAACTCATTTGTTATTGGCTCCCGCCTAATGCGCACCCTAAGTATCTCCCCACCCTCCACACGCACCTGCAGAGAGAATCCTGGCGACAGACCGTCCTCAACTCCAGGCAGTTGGGTTTTTCTTTCTCTTTATAGGAACAATCGGGCACGATGGTCTGGCGGCGACGCTCGGCGCAGCCTTCCGTCTGGCAGGGGCAGAACAGCAGGCGGTGGCTGAACTCTGGGGGCACGCGGTCCAGGAAGAGCCGAAGCGCTTTGTGGCAGCGCTTCTTGCTGCATGTTTCCCCCTTGTTGGGGTCCTCCTTGCTGCAGGTGGCGATATAGGCCGAGCGGTGCCTCTTGCAGGTGCCGTTGAGGTTGCAGGCTTTGGCTGCGTCCAGGCATGGGTTGCAGGTTCTCTCGGCGTCAGCGCAATGGAAACCTTTCGGGGCCACTGTGAGCATCCCTGATTGAAGAGTGGGTGCAAAGAGGGAGAGGGACTCTTATTTGTCTAGTAACTACAATTTTAATCAACATTTGTGTAGTTCATTTTAAAGAGGAAACCAATTCAAACATTTTCTCTATGTTTTACACATCCTTAATTGTTTCAACACAACATTCTCATTAATATTTGTGGAATATGTATCAAGAAGAAATCCACCCATTTTTATTCATCTTAGAATGTGGCCGAAAAATGACTGTTTAGGGGCTCACGTAATAACGAACCGTGGCTCAGCTTGCAAACCTCACTTGCCTAAACTCAGAATACTTGTGAGTCGTGATTGGTGGTTACCTCGGCCCTGAGCAACCGTGATGTAATTTCAGTCGACAGCAAGTGGCAAAATAGCCGCCTCGTGAGATGTTTACAAACCGGTGGATTCTTCTGCTTAATTCATTTTCAGACACAATAGCGATCAGGATGCCCTGTTCAGACTTGTGAGTGCTGCACGAAACATATTATATTCTTGCAATGACATTTATTTCACTTAACGTCCCATTTAACAAAGACTTCCGATGTCATGAAGAAATATTTTACAATCATAAAATATCATGTCAGCAAAATGGTCTAAAATATAAATACTAAAATATTGATGAGCTTGTCTTGATTTACTTAAAAATGTACTTACTTATTGTAAAATACAGCCTGTTTGGATGAAAACCAAGCAAATGTTCAATTTTTTTAAATGGCATACCACCTGCCGAGCATTTAATTGTTCTGCCTGGCATTATACGACACTGGCATAGGAAAATAAAGATGCATTATTTGCAATAGATTGTGAAGATTGCCCAACCAAGTAAGTAAAACCAGATCGTTTCCTGCAGCACACCCTATGTTCTCACATTTTGTTGATGCTTGAAATTGTCAAGAGATGTCTTTTGTCACTCCATGCACTACTCCAACTACACCGTTGGTCAATCTCAGCAAGATTATGAACTGCACGTATTCAGTAATTGATCCCAAGCATGAAATGTGAACTACAAAACAGCAGATTTTGTCCTGCCTTTATCTGCATAGTCTGAATCTGAGGGACAATTTAACTCACATTTGAGTCTGCAGTGAACTGAGCATACTGTACATATGAATATATATTATTATATTTTCATATTTTCAGACTGTGGGAGGAATCTGAAGTGCCCAGTACTCCACAAAGACCGATGGAATTGATTCAAGAGGGATTGTCAATAGAGGCATGGTCACATCTGCCTCATGGTCCTTTCGTGTGTTGAGTTCACATTCATGAGTTCAAATTCTCCCGGCGTTGCCTATGGGTCCTCTAGCTTCATCACTCGTCTAACGCTGGCACGTTCGGTTCAATGAAGAGTCTGTCGAACTCATCCAAAGCTTGAGAATGAGAGTGTGACTCTTTATATGTGTGTACAGCATGTACCTTCGATTGGCAGACGACAGATAGACGGATATACTCCAGCTTACCTGTAACCCTAATGAGTCTAAGCAATACACTATAGCAAATGGATGGATGGGATTGTCAGTTTGATAAATTTTTTTCCATTCCAAAAAGCATGTACGGACAAACAAAACCCGTTGACAACAGATGCAATAATAACCAAGAGATACACATCGATACTAAGTCAACATCAACAATCCAATATAGTGTAGATCACAAGAGGCTTGGCAGCAAAGTACGGTCAACAAACAAAGTACTGATCCTTGCGGCTGTGGTCAACAGGAAGTTCATTCCTCAATAACATCAGAGATTGTCTCTGCGAGTCACTGGAGAGACAACTGCTGTGCATCTGCTGTAACTGAAATATTGATTTAATCTCTAGAAGACTCTGAGTGAAATATAAATGAATTTTGCTCCATTTCAAGTACAATTTTCATTAATAAGTGATTTATAAATAAAGGCTAGTCAGTAATGTGCAGTGCAAAGCCTAGTTATTCAAACATATTTGAGATTTGGATCAATAAATGTCACATGAATTGACTTAGGCTCTGAGCATGATGTGCAATCATTATTCATTTTAATTGCATTTAAAGGCTTAGACATACCAATCCAACGTTGTGCAAATGTGAGCGTGGCGTCACCCCGACCGTCCGCACATCTCACAGGAAAAATTAGGAAATACACTGCAAATATGCTCACGAATTAAGTACCTTCTACGTATGCATGGGAAGTAATGCCCATGCAAACCGTTGGAGGTGATAGCCACTCCTCAGTTAGAAAAAGCTAACCTCCAAGCTCTTCACAGGGGCGGCTTATAAAAACGTAAACAATGCATACCGCTATCTTTCTGCTCACAATAAACTCCCACATGTCCAGACAGACATTGTATGTTGAAATGCTGAGGGGGACTGTACAGTATATAAAGAGCTACATTGCCGAGGCGTTCTCTTGCTTACCGTTTATCTGCGTTCGCCACTTCCAGTCGTTGCTCCGACTCTAATTTGCTAGCTAACAGCCAAGCAAAGTGATTAAATATCACGACAGTCCGAAGTAGATTCAACATGTTAAATCGGCCAAAAACGGGCCGCCAATGACTCCAAAGTTAACTACAGTGTTTTCTGAACTATTCAGATGGTACACATTGCCATCCGAGCTCTTCCCGACGTTCGACGTCGCACCGGTGTATCTAGGCCTTTCAAGGACCTCAACATTCTTGAAAACTCATCAATTTTTATAAGCCTGTGTGTACCTCAATGAAATGAAAGTTTTCAATGAACCTTTAGGAAGTCATCAATGTCGTTTTAATGCAGACATTTTAGACAAACTCCAGACCTTGTTCTCGGACTCGGTTATCCTAGAACTGATGCGTGACACTTTACTGCAGAGGTTTTATAGCTGCGCACTTTTGTGGGTGGAGAATGTTGTCAAAGCTTAATTGTCACTTGGAGGGTTTCCATGAAAATGGACACTTTGTTGACCCATTCAGAGTGCTATGTTATTTAGTTGATGCTGTTTGAGATAAAAACTAAAGAGCCACCTAAACATAATTAATATCACAGTACCCAGAAAACAAGCCTCAAAACCCCATACTTTAATTGTTGTACAAGCCAGGATTTGAATAGAAAACGACTAAAGTCCTTTCTGTTTTTCTAGTGTAATGGCAGGTCCAAACATTGTAATTAACCCCGATTTCTGTGGATACCAGACGACGCCATTAGGTGTTCTGCTTCTTACCACAGGGCAGGGGAAAAATGATACACCTTTTGTACCCCATTCACTTATATTCAAGCAATATTAGAGAATTTAACCTCTCCCCCCTGTAGATAATGATATTTCAGAGGTCATGGCGCCACAGTGACACCCAGAGAGATTCATCTCTTATTCAACAGAACCAATCTCACACTGTGTCTATCAGACAGCCTGCAGCGGGAAGAAGACCATTTGTTTTTGGAGGGGTGTGCCACGGACACCACATTGTTTTCAAGTGGTGTACCGCACAATATCAATCCCGCAAATGGGGTTAGGTAGAACACAGCATTCAGAAAGTGGGAGAGGAAATAAGAAGACCCTTGAAATTAATTACTTTGTGTCTTCAGATCCCGCTCAGATAAAAACTAACCCTCCTGCTATTGAGAAACTGCACAAGGGAATTCTAAGTATTTCATCACAGACAGAAGAATGTATAGTAAATCTTTCTTTCCATTAAGTAACTTTCATTTTGATGTATCAAGGTTAAATGGAGAAGGGAGTCCGGAGGAAAAATAAGACAGGATCCCAGAGACATGTTACTGTAAGGGTTTGCCTCTGTCACCGTGCAGCAGGACCATTTCTTTTTTTCTTTATAATAATGATGAAGAGTAACAAAGCAGAAATACTACTAATATTTTCTCTAAAATCTACTTTAGTGCAGTGTTTGTCTCACTGTATTTGTGTAGATTTTTATGATCTCAACATTAAGAAACAATAAGTTCGTTAAAAAAATAAATTAAAAAAACGGCATGCTACTTTATTCTTAAGCGCCTTTCCCACTGAGGGGCACAAGTTGGCGAGTGCCGGCAAAGATAGAGGCGCTTTTGTTCTCATCGGGATTTGTTCAAGGATGCGATTGTACTTAAGACATTCCAAAAACAATTGACTCTTTTAGTGCCAAAGACATATTTATGCGTCTTTACAGAGTCCTGACATTCAATCCCAAGTACTAATTCAAAGTATTATTATTCAAAGTATTTTTTTCAAATATTACGTGTTACATATTACAAAGGGGAAGAAAGTAGTACTAAAAGTTATTGAATCCTACCCTTTGTTGTCTCTATATTACTAATGTCATATTCAGACACTGGGTTATAGACAGTAATGGAATGTATCAGAAATAAACAAAACAGGATTAATTTAATGAGTTACTTGTTCTCAAACAGTCTTAATTGTGTTTCATGTTGCAAGGACACTTTGAACATTCAAAATTTACAAAACAAAAAAAACAATTGAGAATGTTTCTGAATGTCTAAAGCCTCTATCCTGCTGAGATGTGAACAACTGTGAATTTTGACAAAGGCAGCAAGTGCACATTCATGTCAGGTATTTGAAGAAGTCTTAAGAACAACCATCTATTTTCAGTTTTGTGCAAAGTGTGAACACTTCTGACACATCTGGTTCAAAAGTCAAACCCACACGGACATTTACTTTTCCCATGGCTCAAATTTAGACCCAATTAGAAATATCAGATAGCCATCTCTGAACAAACGTAAACCCAATTTATCATTGTACATCTTCAGGGGAAGAGTCAAAATCCCCTTCCCCTCAACATCATATTTGTACCCATTCATTTGTTAGCCGTAAGAGTTGAATTTACGTGGCGCTCGTAACCACGTCACGTTTCATGTTATTCTTTTAAGAAAAGAAAGTGATAAGAGACATTTAAGCAGTGGCTAGTAAATGTAAGCCTCCAACAAAAGTCTCTTGACAAGCTCTATCTCCGAAAGGCATGGCAAATCCTCACTTTTAGGTAGTTGAACATCTCAAAACATGCCTACTTCATACTCTGAAAAGATTAGAATGATCTTTTCAATATTTTCGATTTCATGGATGTAATAGTAATAGAGGCGGGAGTAACAAGCTACGGTTTGTGCATTTACTCAGTTGCTTTTATTCACATTAAATTTTAGATCAATTTAACTTGTCAGATTAGTTTTAATGCAACACTACTGTTCCTATAAGTGACTCTTTGCATGATTATCTCTCCCCACCTGTGGGAAGAGGATATTTTTTGTGATCTCACTTGTTGATGGTGTGAATAAGTGTGGAAACATGTATTTCTCCACGCAGTATTTGTTGCGTGATGGCAGCTTAAGGTGTAGTCAGCCTTCAGACCCAAAAAGACAAGCACTATATAAAGTGGATGTTTTTTTCCATTTGAATACACTAATATTCATTTTTTGCACAGTGAAAATCTGAGGAGGAAAAGCCTATCGCTGTTTTATTTGACCAAGTGATGACAACCTGGGAAGATATACGGTACGATATGTACATATATTCTTAAACAGATGTTTTGAGCAAATGCTTGACAAAAATCTTTACATTCAACAATAAAATATATGCCAGTGACTTACAGTGAGGGCGTTTCTGGTCTTAAATTTAAACATTGCAAAATTCATTGTAAAAATTGCTACATGGCACATACTGTGCTTCCAACAAAGACGTGTGAAAAGTAAATAGAGTTTCGTCCCCAGATTTCTGGCGCCCCTCTGAGGTGTGTCCTCAGCTTCAGAGCTGATTTCACACAGACATGTTCATTTTTGTCATTGTGATTCAGGTAAGTCAAGCTTTGTGAAATTGAACACAAGAAGTCATAGCCTCAAAAGCTTTCTCAATTCTTCCCCATGCTTTGTCAGTTTTCCCGGGGAAATGGTGTGCAAAAGTGATGGTTGATGGGGCTACAGCCGCGGGCATCCACAGCACCCTACGGGCCCCATCCCCAAAATTTATCGGCGTCAATGGCCTGTCTACATAAAGAACACTAGGGGCGCACTTTTCCCATTTAAACAAGTTTGCCACAGTTGCCAAGGCTGCTAGCTTGGTGAAGGTCTGGGTTTCTGACTGGATTTCTTTTTTTTTTTGCTAAAGTACACCTCAGTCACATTTGACTGTCACTCAGTGTGCAGAAGGCCTTCAGTATTAAAAGTCACTAACATTTGATGAATGTATCTTCCCTGTCGTTGATCAATGAAGTTCTTTCAAGTTCCCGCACCAAGTCCGGTCCGTAACTGAAGAAATTCGTTTGCTGATAGGATATGAGGTTCCAAAATTTGTTTGTGAAAGGGCTGCTGAGGGAGGGCAGACGCCTGAGTGAGGCCTGCCCGCAGGGGATGGTGGTCCTGCTGGATGAAAGCTTTTCATGGCGCTTGTCCAGTTACATTGATGAATTGTAGTCCCTAAATCTCCCCTGACCATCTGCAGGCTCTAATGTTGGCCACTGGGGGTCCAAGGAGGAGACTGATGAACTACAAAGATTATTCCGGGTTGAAGCCGCTTCAACTTGTTTTTCTTCCACGACTACCACTGACTGTGGAGTTGAGATTGAATTTGGTGCTCAAAAAAAATGTCCTGGGGTGAATGTAAGACACAAAGCTGACTTCCTGGCAGTTGGGCACACTCGCAAACACACACTCAGGATGCACTCGAAACAGCAGGAGGGAAAAGGGAAGGAAGCAAAGATTGCATATGGGAGGGGGAAAGTGCAGTATTGTGTTACTAATTGATTTTCCGAGTGCATTTCAAAGAAGGTTTGTTTTGCTATAACGCAAGAGGGAGGAGGTTGATAAGCTAATGATAAAAGACATATAAAATGGAAAAAGCTTTCAGCAGGCAGATGGCTGTTGGTCATGACAGATAGAGGGATGTGATGAGAGGATTGCCACTTAGGCACACACACAAACGCACACACCAAGGAGAGAGTTCAATTAATCCAGACTAATTCAGGAAAGATGTGCGACTCCTGCTCCTAATAATTAACCCAGCCCATCAGCGCTGCAATCAACAGCTCTCATCGCTACACTCTACACATACCTATTAACTTAGCTTGCTGGCGGCTGTACCAAACATTACAGAGAAAGTGTTGTGAAGCTGCCGGAATAAATGAACAGCAGCTTGACACGCTGAATGGTGGATGCACTCATTATCCCCGCAAAAAATATATAAATATATCTGTTTCCTTCGAGGTTTACAGGCAGAGAGTTGTCACACAGAAAATAAACAGCAAATAAACACAGCAAACATTTTGAACATATCATCCGACTACATTTTAGACTGTGTCCACAAAGTCTCTTTACACGAGATTTATTTTAATAATTATTGATTTGTTTGTTTGCTTGCTCGTATGCTCATTTTAACATGAGTTATTCTGGAATTGGAGGACATTTTAGCTTCAAAATTCTTAAAAAGTAAACTTTCATTTTTCTGATGTCCAGCTACATATGCAGTACATCAATAATAGGTACCATATTTTCTGGACTACCAACTGTACCAGTATATAGCTGCAGCTGCAAAAATTGAGCCCAAAAACATTTTTTGTGATGGATAAACCGCACTAGACTATAAGCCACAGGTCATAACATCAGATATTTATGCAAAAAGATAGTATATGAACGTTTTTACATTTTCATTAATTTATTTTTTAATTGTATGCCAACAGCAACATCCTCTATTTAACAGACCGAACATGCCTGGCTCCTCTCAACGCGGAGGGGCAGTGGCACGACACTGAGTCCCTCCCGGTATAAATAAAAATGTCCTAATATTGTTACAAGAGCAGATAAAATACATGCACATTTGGGATACGTAAGACAAATTATTAGGTGTCATACTGTCATCCCATAAAGGACATTATAGTTCAATCACCGTCAAGTATGAAGATTTTATGGCTTATGAAAAACAATGTAACGCATTTTCTTAACAAAGCGATGCTGCTTCATTATTAAACATAATATTGCACACTATATCGTTCTTCACAATTTATTCTTAAGAAGAAGCCCTCGCCCCTTTTACTTCTCGGCTCATGTTATCATTCGTGTGTGTATTCCTCGCGTAACGTTTGTTAAAACTACAGTATATTTAAGTAAAAGTTCATTCCATGACCATAGTTAAAAGACAATGTGATGATCAGCAATGTTTGTTAGTGTTTGCAGCTCATTTGCTTAGACATAAATTACACTTTGCTGACAGCAAGGGGTAACACAAAGCTAATGATTATTTTCATACGGTTGATCCATTGGGGTGTTCTTTGGGGTAATCCAGCCGTTTGACTCTAAGTAGGCTTTTAAATGGCATCATGCCAGCATAATGGAAATAACCCTCATTTGCCTTTTAGTACACATGCAGCACACGCGGGGAGTGAAAGGGAGACAAGCGAAGATGCAGGGAAACATGTCGTATAGTTAAAATGTGACTGAAGACCCCTGCAGGGACAGAGAAGCAGGACGGATGAAATAAAGCAAGATTATAGTGAACCGTCCGCAAGAGGAGGTGGAAAAAAAACGTATACTGTATCTGAAATTGGGTGCTTTCTCTTCCTCCCAATTTCCCAAAAAGAACCATCTTCTTTCCCAGGTATCTGCATTCCGTCAGTCTATTTTGAATTGTGCATTTCATATATCATCCCTTACTCAAGGGACACGGAACTGCAGGGAGGATGGTGTGTGTGTGTAAGGTGTGTGTGCAGGGGGGGGGGCTTCATCCCAAGTTATAAAAGAGGCTCTTGGCTATGCGTATGTTCTCAGTAATTAGGAAAGGTGCCAAAGTTTGGATTTAATATGGCCCTGGGTGAGTGTGCAAGAGCTTGTTAGGGAAGTCTTTAGTCCAGACCCTGAGGAGCATGTCAAGCATTGCTGTGTCAAAGGGCTCATCAGTCATTAACACTGCGCTCCCCGCCACAGCGGGGTCTGCATTAGGCACAAAGAGGGTCTACATCATCATCTCTCCTCAGCCTCAGATGGCAAATCTTTCAAACAGACCTCCTCAGAGGAAGGATTTCAAGAGCGTCAACCAGCTGAACTGTGCCTCAGAGCAGGAAATGATTGCCGTGATACGGGCCGTCCACATGAGGACCTTCCGATGACTACATTTTGAAGTGTGTGTTTTGGGGTTGCGACTAAGGGAATCAGGTGGAATCCAAATTCATTGTAAGGCCACTTGAAAAGACTCCAGCTATTTATGAGCATCTGCAGTCTGCTAATATTCACATCTGCCAAAGTGCTTCTGTTTCTTCTTGACTGTCTTCAAAAGATGAGTGCCCCCCATTTAAATATAAAAATCAAAACAAGACTTGTTTTACAATACACTTTCAACAAATACTCCTCAAAACAATCCACTTAGATGCTTGTACTCTCTTTTCATTCTATTACAGTTCTGTAGTCTTCATTATACTGTACACATGTGCAATGTATTGTGTTCCACAGATGAACAATGGTGTAACCTTCAGCACATTCCAAACTACTTTGTCATCCAACCCTTATTGTTTGTGTGGTTGTGTGTGGGTTTTTTTTTTTGTGTGTGTGTTTTTGTGTCATAATGACAAGCAAGCCATGTTTGCCACTTGCCTAAAAAGACCTCGATGTTTGCCTGGGTAATGATAATTGTAAAGAGGACAATGGGAAAATATCAAACATTTCAACTGTATTTGACACTTCGCTTCCTGTTTCTTCCCACAAGCTGTGGGTATTTAATTGGATAGGAGACACACTGAGCTGAGATGAGAAGCTTAGTAGCAAGGGTTAGCGACTCACACTCAAAAATGTTCAACTTAACTCCCGAAGCGACCTCACTACTCATCATTCTAAGCTACACTTTGCCCCTAATAAGTTCATTAGCTCGACATTGGGTCAACAGCCCACAATTTGCGTCATATTAACAATTGTACTTAATGATCACTGTAATTCACCATTCATTTTGGCTTTGATGAGATTCTCCTGCAACAACAGTAAATCCAGGCTTGAATTTCAAGAGGTGATATTCTAGACAACAATTTTAATTGGACGTGTACTTAAAATATTTGCATACATGTGTGAATGCCCTCATCACTAAATGTAAAATTATATTAATTGGGGAGTTACACAACCAATCTAAAAACGGACAAGAACATTTTTGGGTTGACCTCCCCTTAAATTTTTTTGAAACCTACCATTTAGTTACTTATAAACTGTCTTTCACAGACGGCGCAAACTGGTACACTTAGCCTCGCTAGCTTCATCAATTTCAGAACTTTGCTCGTCTTAAAATATTGTTTCCAACAGGAGCAGGAAGACAGAAGGACTTAATAGCGAGGAACAAGAGCAGCAGAGTGAAGTGAAGTTGCATCAGTGTGGCCACAATGCTCTGTCCAATGAATTACAGATAACAATTGTACGCTTCCAAGAACTCTATTTATCATAGCCAACATCCAGACACTTTTGTGGCTTCACGACACTGAAAGCAACACTTGGCCTTGCTCTTTCAATACTTGTTCTGTAAGAGCAGTAAGCGCACCGATTTTTCTTTCCTTACGTGTGGCTTCTCTCACATTTAAGTAAACAGGTATGTGTCATCATACGGACAGATACCTCACATTAGCAACGCTGAGAGGGTCAAGACGCGTTTTTATTTATTTATTTTATTTCATCAAAGAATCTCTGGTACTTGAGTTACTCTGCATCGCGATGCATTTGTAGTCCACACTTGCAACACTTGTTATTCTGCTCCATCACGGCACAAACTAACCAACCAAACTCATCCAGGCAGATGTGACGTTATTTGCAGCCTTTATTGCAAAACTACAAAATGACATGAATGAATGCATCTAAGAACCAGCGGAGCTGCAGTAGAAAGCATAGATGATTCATTTTCAGAGGTAACTGAACTCAGTGGGGTGAGACGCTGTCTGCCAACACCACGTGTGAGACAGTAAATAAGACAAATGTTCCCTCTTATTGCATTCCTGTGCTTCATCTTTTTGACTTTGACATACAAGCCGCATGTAGACATTCAGGAAACGTGGAAAATACATACGGTATTGGGGATGACTCTGCTTTCTCTTACCGGGTTTCAAAATAAATTAGCAATCTCTTTATCTGTGAGAAAGACTATTGAATTGTCAGTAATTAAAAATATGAAAACATTCGCACGCAAATATTGTACGTGTAATACTAGTATATACAACACCTGTCACCTATGTGTATTAACAGTAAATGTACTGTATATACATACTGTATATTTATGTTTTTACAAGTATGTTTTTAATTTTCCTGTATGTCATTTTCAAATGTGTTCAAAAATGTGTAAATATACATGCAAAATGCATAAAACCTAGCATTTTTGCCCAGAACCCTAAGGGTTATGCCCACCAACACCTCATGGCAATATGGGTAAAAATCCCAAGTTTTCAAGTATATTTGGGCCTATTTGCAAATACGTTCAAACATATGTGCAAGTAAGCTTGAATGCATTTGTATGCACAGTACTTGTAAATACAGTATGTTTTAACATACATATCAGTTTGTTTTAATTTTAACATATTAGTGTGTCGAAAAATGTTTTAGACAACATTGGCAGCTCCACAGTTCTATCTTTCTCTGTCTAAACTAAATCAACAGACACTTTGATTCAATAATATTCAAAGGGCCTTGGTTCTGGTATTTTAAACATTCCAAGTTAACTATAACCATAGATACGTACATTATCATATTTCACCTTTGGCAAAATTGCAATTTAGTTTCATACAAAACGTAAGTTATTTGGTTGCTGTATTTCGAACCCGAAAGCAAGATACCTGGCTCCCTTAAATCCCGCCTCTCAATGTGCAGCCACCTCGCTCCTTTTATCAATAGCGTATCAGCATTTCTATTATTTATCAGCAGCGGGACAGTGCACTGCTGACAGCTAGTAAAATGTGGGCGTGTGTTTAGTCTGCATAGATGGTATGGGGGCGGTACTCGATCCGTGACGTAACTGATGAAGCTGCCGTTTTCTCTAATTGGAGGTGGTTGGTACTGAGTGTGCAGCAGTGAGCAGGGATGTTCAGAGATGGACGATTGAAGGCAACCTTCACTTTTGGACTGTTTTTGTTAAAGAAATAGCATTCTAACATGGTTATCATGGTAGGCTGCGCCGAATTACTGAACTATTGTACTTTGTGGTGACATTTCATGCTCAATTCACTTTTGAAGTTAATCCTCAAGAATCTCCCTGGCAGTATTGTGGTGGCAGAACAATGAAGTCGTAGTTGGCATAGTCTAAACTTTAGACTAAATATCACTTTTAGACTCCAAAGGTTCTGGGTTGGATTTTTTGTGTGGCGTATACATGGACATGCCCCATTGCTTGAATTGATTTTTTGTCTCTGGCTTCCTCCAACATCCGCAAAACATGTTGGTTTCATCTAAGATTCTAAATTGTCCATAATTGTGAATTAGAGTGCAAATGTTTGCTTCTCTCTCTGAGTTTAATATTGACTGGCGTCCAGTCCCTTGTGCACCACTCCTCTTGCCCAGTCAGCCAGAAGCAGTCCAGAACTGGATAAATGTTTACTTTAGATTACAATCTGCTTCATACTTACACTTTAATGACGATAGCAACAGTGTGAAGCTAGATATGGAGAATAACATTTGCTCATTGGCCAACCCAGGAAATAATAAACATAGACACTTTTGTGTATTGTGCTGCTGTCAAAGACATTTCATACACCCCCTAATTTGTTATAACATCCTTGGCATCCGTCATAAGAGTGGTCATCAATTGGGTGATACTAGCGCCTGTAAAACGATGATGGGGAGATTAAGTTGTCAAGTCTCTTTTTCTCAATCACTTGCACACACTTGCTCCACTGCTGGTCGCTGAAAAGAAACACATTAAGCTTTTAGTGCATGTTTTACTTTTCGCTGTAAAATTCTATGCCGTGTTTTTAGTGTTTTGAGGGGCAGCAGTTTTCAAGGCGCTGCACAAAGCGCTTATAAAACTGTTGATGAAAGACTTGTCAGATTGTTCGCTCTGCCTGTGTCTCACGCAAGACACTAAGGTGGCAAATTAAAATGAAGGATATGCAAGGACATAGCTAATATCATTAATGTATATCAATTTGGATTTTATACAAAACTCTACTACAGCTCACATACTGTACTATACTGCTCATATTTTCGTGTATGTGATGTCCAGAATTGTTTCTATTATTTCTATTTGAACCGTTTGTGGAAAAAGTGAAAGTAGAGGGAGAAGCGATGGCTTCCCAACCGAGACGTGGTGTGTTCGATCCCAAATCCTGACAACTATGTCAAAGTGTCCTTGAGCAAGACACTGAGCCCTAATTTGCTCCCAGTGGACCAGGCAGCTTTCTCCATTAGTGTATGAATGTGTTTAAATGGGGGAATGTGAGCATTTGTAAAGTTTTGTCAACACCACGTGGAGTAGAATGTGTTTTAAATGACCACCCAATTTATCGTGGATGTAAATTAATTTTATACTTGGTTTTCCATCCATTCATTAGCAACATATTTTATTTGTGTACAGTATATAATATCTAATACCGCTTCATCATGTTCGCTTTAAAACATGGACGCCACTAACACAGCATGAGTTTGCAGACCAGAGAGTCCGATTGAGTTAATGTTCATTTACAGTAACCTAAATGTATTTAGGACCCAAACAATTCATTGATTTGTACACCGGTAGCGGAATCTTAAAATCTTTTCTTCAGCTTAGTGGGACCCAATGGAATAACCTGGCAAGAGCCAAACTGATCATGTGAATCACTCAAAGGAGTTCTCCACATTAATATCAATCTGGAACCGTTCCAATGTGATCTGCTCGGAAACGGTAGAACGTTCAGTACGATACTTCAAACAGGCTTAGTGATGCGGTAATGTGTGCGTGCCTTCATCACGGCAACGGATTAAAATGTCAACAATGGCTCACTCCTTGCGCCGTCCTCGCTCCGAAGCTTCAACTTTTTCGCCAGTTAGACGGCCGGATAACGACGTTTCAAAATGATCAGACTGCGTTTCCTTTTTGTCTGCTTTATTTTGAACAATGGTCATCAACCATTACCCTCTTTAGGTCTCTGTAAAACTAGGAAAAACAAAACACGCAATCAGCTAACGATACAGAGCAGTTCTCAAGCTAACAAGTTACACAACAAAAAATACTCTCATTTTCAGTGTCTCCAACTCTAAACGAAACAAATGAACAGTGTCATAATTTGTGAAAACCTGTGAACTTACGGACAAATTTCCATCCAAGGCAAAACAATTAAGGTCAACAATCGACGAGCATGAACTTGTCTTGCGTGCGGACACATTGGACAATTCACATCTTTCGAGGAAAACAATGTTTTAAAGCAACCAGAAGAGGAAGCTCCAAGTCCATATACAATCCAAAACAACAAAAGGTGGTACAGTGATCCCTCCTACTTCGCGGTCTCAGTTATCGCGGTCACAGTACTTCGCGTTTTTTTCCAGGAAAAATAAAAAATATTTCAAAATAAAAAATCGTTTAAAAAATGTGCAAAAATGGAAAAACATTGAAAAAAAGCAAAAATTACATTATACGGTACTGTATTAATCAAATAACGAAGTAATATTAGTTAATAACTATGTCAAGAACTCTTCAAGGGTTAGAGTTCGTGACGTTTTTTTATCTTGTTTTGAAATGTATGCTTTTAATTGGTCGGGTCGCGTTGCATTTCCCTTTCCTGATTTAGGTTCTCTGTGAGTCATTCGGCTCGTTACGGTGACGTAGTGAAAGACAACGTAAACTCATATTTATAGTTTATTATCATTTATGTTGGTAACGCACGCTACTGCCTATGTTTAGTAAGCGATGAGTGTTTATTCTGTTTATGTGTTTGTTTGTGTAGAGGTTGCACTTTATAGTTAGTAGTTGTTAGTTGTTCCTAACCCGCTAATGTCGGCTAAAAATACAGTACATTTATAGATTAAGTGTTTATATGTTAGTTGACTGACTTTAAGATTGTTGTTGATTTATTATTCAACAGATACTACATGATACACCATACATGAGCCAAAATAAATGTGAAGTTCAACGTGATGACTTGCGTACTCTTTCAAAGGAGTCTTTGTGCAGATAACCAGTCCTGAGAACAAAGTCTCAACAAACCTAGTAATATTAGTTATCTAATGAATATACAATAATGTTAATAGGGTTAACTTAATGTTAAATAATAGGAGAAAGGAAATAAAATAGGCAAAAAATGCACACAAAAAAAAAAGGATTGTTTATGGTTACTGCGGCTGTATTGGGCCGAACATAGAAATCTAGGAACTGATACCCTACTTCGTGGATTTCAGACTTCGCGGGGGGTTGACAGCCCCCATTAACCGCGAAGTAGGGGGGATCACTGTATTTCGCTTCTGAAGGGCAGAATACTCCTTGTTTTGACCAGCTGAGTTGACTTATGTCGATGATTGTAATTTGTTGTGACTTTATTTTTTATTCAATTTAGTTATGCTCATTACATTCTTGAAAGATTCAGTTTATTTGTGGAAAAGATCACACATCATACTTATCAAAGATTTTTTTTCCCCCCAAAACCTGCAATACTCAATGATAAAAGTTGTGTGCGTGATCAGTGCGTGTAAGAGGCATACACCATATCTCCATTTTAGGCTTAGCCTTATGCACAAGCTTCAGATGGAAACAATAATTAGACAGTCGGAGCAGTTGCTGCGCTCCATGTCGTGCACATGCAAAACAGTGCACACTGGTGTCCGCCATCATCAAATCAAAGAGCGCTCAGAAAAGAACATGCATTCATTTAGGTCAAGAAAACCTATAAAAAAAAAATAGCGGCTCTGAACAGAATTTTGTGTTAATTAGTTAATATTTTGTGACGTTGTGATGCCAGTCGACAACATATCAACTTGGCATAATTAGCAATTAAATGTATTTAATGAAATATCAAATAGAGTGGAAGTAACTGGAATATAATTGCTTCAGACCCAGCTTGTGGTTCAAATGATGAGGCACTGATTAATTACAATATAATGACTTAGTTCTAACTAATTGTAATGCCTGGAACTCTGTTCTACCCAATTCCGATTGAAAATATGTTTAACTTGCCAATTAATCTGCGCGCAAACTGCCATGCAGTCTTGTAGCAGACACAGTTTGCATCAATTACACTGGAAGAATATCAAGAAAAAAAAGGCTGGGTTGTTGTTGAAATTCTAAAGTGTGAGTGGCAATGGCACGAGGAACAGATGCCCAACACCAAGGACATTTGTGTCATGTTTGTAAATTGGTGAGCAAAAATTGCTGATGATCTGTCAGATGGCTGTAATCAATGTTTCCTCGGCACAGTAAGAGAAACAAACAAAAAAGAATGCAGCCCTGGAATAAAAACAAGATCACTGAAAAAACATCACTTTGTGCCAATATGTCTTAGTCAGATTAAAAAAAAAAAAAGAGCTACAGTACTTCCAAAATTACCGAAGTCTGAATAATTAACCTACTTTATTTTTTGTTTGTTTATATAGTTATTTTCAAATGTTCCCATAACTCTTTAGGTACAATATCTTGTATTTCCCCATGTGTAATGCGCCCTTGTGTATAATGTACATCCCAGACTATCCAAGACTGATTTTAAAAAAATGCTTGTGCCCATGCATAATGCACACAAAGACATTTAAACTCAACTTTTTTACCCTTATTAAGTTTCATTAATATTTGTAGAAAGTTGAATAGATTTAAGGGGTGAAAAAGAAGTTAATAGAATGCCCATGCTTTTCAATTTATTTTAGGTTTGTGTTATTGCACAAGCATAAATCATTTTGAAAATGTACAAAATGTGATTGATTGTGATGTTTTGTTGTGCTTTATTGTTTGAATATGTTCCATTACATCTGAAATCTAGTGTTTGGTTTTAAGGTAAATCAGACTTAAGTGGTGTTTGGTCAGCATTCCCACTGTCAGACATTGCAGATGTATGATTTTTTTTTGCTCGTCAGCAAACCAAGCGGTCAGTGATGGACTGATGGACAGTCCGTCAGTGCTAAGAAAGTGGCCACCCCTATTCATTCAGGAGTTTTTGTGTGATAGAACCGTCGGTTCTCTAGACAAAGTGATAACACTCATTTGGGAGGCTTTCGCCAGGATTTTTTTTTTTTTTTGAGTGTCCACTTTGCCGATAGCCATCATATTTCCAGTGTGCTGATTGTGGATCCAGAAGACTGACGTCCTTAGATAAATTTCTGACAGTGTCATTTTCGTCAGTATTTATATTTCTGTGATATTTTTGTTTGATGGTCTGTCTTTAGATTTTTGTTATCAAATTGGGTTCCTCAGCTCAAAAGGTTGAGAAACATTGCTACATTCAACTGTTTATGGGACGATACAGAGAAGTGGAACATGAGTGATGCGGAACACAGCCAAGGTCTCAACAAGGATGTGAGACCACACATCCAGTAAAGGGTCAGCTGCAATCATTGGAGACTTGTGATGAAGTCATCCGTGGGCATGTTGCAGCTAATGCAGATGAAGTCATTGAGGGCGACTCGTGTTCTTGTTCGGGAGACAGACCCTGCAGCTTGAAGTGACTCATAGCCTCATTGTCTGAGTGCATTTGAAAATAAGTGGTGACAATAGAAGAGAAGGACAGGTCTAAGTAGAACAGATTTAAGTAATACCTGCGGCATCGCTTTCAAAACATTGCCTTGAAAATTCTTGTATCACAGTAGTTTATGGAATATTCATTTTAGTCAAGCAACATGAGAGAATCCAAAAGTCTGGCTGTATGTTTTTGATTTGGATTTATTAATAATTGAATCCTATTATGTAGCAGCTTAAGCTGACCAAAACAGTGTTGCATTTGGCTGGCGGCTCTCACCCTAAGTCAACTTTGGTAGATTTTACCTTACTCTTTATTGGACTCTAGTTAGGGGAAACATTTTCCAAATTGACGGTATAAAAAAATACAAAATCCAAAGCACCTGACAGGATATAGTTTATCATGTATTCTATGGGTTTCAAAAAATGTGATCCGATAAAACAATATTGATGAAATCATTTCATATCTGTTTTCCTGTATGTGTCTTTCAGGCCCCCATTCAATTACTATGTGAGCTGAGAAATGATAAATAATGAGCTAAGCTGGCAGCGTAACAGATTCCTGTGAGCAAATCCGATATTTCACCTTGGGGAGAATGAAGGAAAACAGCTGAATCAAAATGGCTGGGTTAATGACTCCCCTGTTACATCTTAATCAACCAAGTACACTGGAGCATATGCTTTGCTTTCAATCGGCGGCGCCAGACATTGGCATGCAATTATCACACATTTGGCTGCGATTGATAGATTGCAACCTCCACTTTGATTATCAATCATGAGGGTGGGCATCTTACATTTTTTTGCTGGTCTGACAGTCGTCAATGTCCGGCCCCCTTCTGTCATCGTCGGTCCTCTGTTTTTACAAGGCCGACCAAATTATAGTCGTCGGTCGTCAGTCCGTCAGAAACACATTTCTAATCAGACAGCGCGGAATTTTGCAGAGGAGCTCTACAGACATGCTGTGGCGTACTGGTCAGTGATCACACCAAAAAGGCTTGCAGAAAGAGTCAATTGTTGCATTGTGATGTGAATATCCAAGAAGATTATTCTTACTTTTCGCAGCTACTGAGGCAACCCTCAAGAACACCGATGGGGCTGGCCTCTATAATTATTTTAACTTCCGTCTACTCCGTGGGAGTTTGCTTGTGTGTGGAAATGTGTGGATGAACATGTAAATGAAGGGATTTTAAACATGTTTTCAGCAGCAAATAACGTGAGTTCATGGATGTAAGGCTTTGTTTGAACAAACTATTTTACTGGAATACTTTTACTGGGTATACTGTTGTTGGGCATTATTCACATATCCAGAATTTCAGTTATCTAGCAGTGTATATAACCTCATGTATAGACAATTGATTGCACAGGGAGGTGACATCACCGGCAGTTATCACCGACGGACTGTCTGTCGCCAACCGATGGACATTTTGCCAACGGACCAACCAATGATGAAAACGCTCAAAAAACATCGGAATAGGAATGACGTAAGTGTGTTTTTCATCCATCGGTGCAATCGGCGGGATAAACATTCCGTTAAATACCCGTCGATCCAATGTCCCCCTTCACTCTCCATTTACTGACAGAAATACATGCCAACTGATTACTGTGTTGCTTACCCCCATTAATTAAAAAATACAATCGCTTTATGGTCAATGAGATTCTAACGGCTTTACTCTGCCATCCAAATGTGGAGTAATCCCAGTTAAGTGAAAGAGCTGCCTTGGTTCAACACTACTTGTCATTCACAGTATGAACACAGCCACTGTTACTAGTCATTGTTTGTGCTGCCTTTCTTAGTCATTTCATGAAACAGAATGCATACTGTACACAAGTTTGCTCAGAGGGATTATTTTACAGACCTAAAGTAAAAAGTAATGTTTAGAAATAAGTGTTAAGAGATTTTTTTTTGTGTTATTTTGCTTTTAATATGATTTACATAAAGCCATTGCTTGCCAATAGTTGAGCAAAGCATTCGAGGACGCCTATCTGCAGGCAAAGAGGTGATATCATTCCATTGAGCAATGGGCATATCCCAAAGTGACAGGCTCACTCTGATTGGCTCTTAGCCAGGAAATGCAAGATAGAAGTTTTTAAATTCCTTAATGAAAGGCAATATTCAGTAAATTCAAGCTCATTAGTACCTTGCTTTTTATCAGCAGTGTTTGTGAATGTGACAAATTTTAATTGAACCTTCACAGTAATGGTTGGTTAATTGGTTATAATTCTATGGGTTCGTGAAGGGACTTGCAGAGCTGCATGTAAAAATAAAAAGTTAAGGCCACTGAAGCATTGTGCACGGTTGGACCGTTTAATTGAGTGATTCTTTCACATACCAGTAGAGGGAGTCATATTTTGAGAATCACTGCTTTGGAAAGTTCACACGAGGTGAAATCTCACAAGGTCTACATCTGGTACGGTGATCATTTGACCTCCAAGTTTTTGCGAGACTTTTAAAGCCTATTTTCCCCCAAAACTTGGTTTATATGCTTAATTTTAAAGACAAGCGACCCTGTGTATTCCATCAATCCTCCTAATTCCAAAATAATCAATGCCGACCCTCCCATAGCTGTTTCTCTCATCTTTCTTCCTTCATTTTGCCATGCAAACATTTAATGCGAGACCAAGTGATGCACCGCTGATTCCAAGCTAAGGGGATTATGCAAAAAGCATGCCTTTGTGGTACAGCCCTACAAAGCGAGAAACAAGCAAGGAAAAATATGCTGTCTTTAGTGTTTCTAGATTGCTTTGGGCAAAAAACAACAGTGGTATAAAAGTAAAAGAACATCCTCTGGTAACGTCTTGACAGTCGAGGATGAAAGAGAACTATTGGATGTGTGCATCTGTAGCTTGTAGTCCTGCAGTGGGCAGACATCGCTCAACGTATAGAACGCCAGCAGGCGGCTTTGTTTTAAAGTAAGATCTGCACTGATTAGTGGTACCATAATGGTAATAATCGGTAAATTAAATCGTTAACTCCATGGCGCTTGCTGAGCCCAAGCTGTTTAATTAGTAAAGAGGAAATCAAACAGAAAGCAGAATCAATACAATGTGGACTTGCTCCCCTGTTTACCTCACATGCCCGCAAGCCTAATATGCCACAAGAAACACCGACAAAAACCAACTAAATGACCTGACCGACTCTTTCGCGCACACGTTCATCCCGAAGGAATTTACATACACAAAAATAAGTGTGGCTGAAACCACTAGCTCGGATTCTTCATCTAGGAACAGTCTGGGACTGTGCCCAGTTGCTGCTCAAAGCAAGGCCTGCAAAGCCATGCATGTGGATGAGTTTGGTGGTGTGGAGCAACTGTATACCTCTATCAGCAGTGTTGTTGATTGTTGTTGATTGTTGTTAAATGTTTTAAATTATATACTGAACTTTGACAAGTCTTCTATAAAAAAATGTACTGCTGTTAAATTCACTCACAATGTTTAAAAACAAATGTAAGAAAAAAAAATGGATGGATAGTATTGAATTGTACTAAACAAATGTCCTGTGCTTGATTGACGTATTTTCTTCCATTTATTTATTTGTTAACTTAAATCTACACATATTTTTAATAGACACAAACAAAATTTGCCTATGCTAAACAGTTATCAATCATGATGAGCATTAGCATAGTAACAATTAAATGTAATTGTCAGCACACATATTACCATTTCATTCACACCTTCATAATGTTTTACGTACATTACACATAATATTAGTATATTTAAACAACAGTATATTAAAACTCACTTACAGATAATACTGCGACACCATTCCGTGAATAAACCTAAGAGTGGAGCTGCCTGTTAACTACAATACGCTTAATACGTTCCTGTAAGTATTCTGCATCTTGACAAGGCAGATGGGGCACATTCCGTGCTTGACTGGCCTCTACTGGTTAATTTGAATTGATGAACTCAACTTGGTTGATTTTTTTTTTCCGGCCCAATTTGATTTCAGTGGTTCTTTTTAAAATCACTAGAGGGAGCCCTTGTACAATACCATGTGTGATACTCGATAATATCCTGAGTATTTCTGGTAGGGGGCAGTTAGTGTCCAAATTCGCTTACCTGAGGAGATGGATGCCAAGCGGAATGCATCCTGGTGTCTGCCGGGTGCTACAGGTTCATATGGGGACGAGTCATCCATGTCTCCATCTAAAAAGACAGAGCAAATGTTTAAATCACTTGATTGAAGCCCTTATAATCCTGTTTAAGTCTTTATGAAGGGACATTTCTCCTTGAATCACCTCAGAAGATTTAGTGTGCCTGACTGAAAGGTTATTGCATCCGTATGTTTCCTTTTTCTTTAAAAAAAAAAGTAGATACCATTTTTGTACCATTTTTTTAACCTTGTGGTTGATGTAGGTGTACAACATAAATGGCAGCAAATTTTTCTTTGCTTGCAACCATAGATGCTCTTTAGAAAAGAACAAAGAAAAGCAAGAATTCAAAGCATCTAATTAGCACTGCGAAGAGCCTTCTGTGTACGTCTGTGTCATTTCTAATCCTGCATTTAACATTCACAACCATTCAGTGTATCTGAGAACCTGTCAAGCCCTAGTGAGCAATAGTTTTGCATTGGAATTCTGATAGAACTATTAAAGCTTTGAACAGTAACAAACGGGAATGAGCCATGATTGAGGTTATGTGCACTCACATACAGACGGAAGAACAAGTGAGGAAGAGGTAACATTATGGATGAGCGCGACACCCATCTGATGGTCAAGAGCAATCCCTGGTTAGTTTAAGCTTATCCCAGTGGTTTTTAACTTTGTCGGAGGTACTGAACCCCACCAGTTTTACATGCATATTCAATGAACCCTTCTTTAGTGAAAAATAACCTCTCTCTCTCTCTCTCTCTCTCTCTCTCTCTCTCTCTCTCTCTCTCTCTCTCTCTCTCTCTCTCTCTCTCTCACTTATCCTCACAAGGGTTGCAGGCTTGCTGGTGCCTATCCCAGCTGACTCCGGGCAGTAGGCGGGGAACACACTGAACTGGTTGCCAGCTAATTGCAGGCCGATCACACCAAAGAACTTTATAGTGTCCAAGACTCCTGCTGCCATGCATGTTTTTGGAGTGCGAGTGGAAGCCAGAGTGCCTGGAGAGAACCCACCAGGGCTCAGGGAGAACATGCATACTCCACACAGGAAGGCCAGAGTGAGGGAGATTTGAACTTGGCTCCCTGAACTGCGAGGCGGATGTGTTAACCACCCATCCACCGAGCCACCCTGGACTTCATATAAACGAAACTATAAAAAAGGGATTACACACATGCACACTCATACACACACCAATGGTGTGCTTATATATCCCTCTATTTTTCAAATTCAAGACATACAGTAGACAAGTCTGTCGCAGGTTTACTACTGAGCGCTAGATTACCTGAAGCAATGATTGGCTGGCCAATTTAACTAGCAGCCAGTGATGGCCAAGCGGGGCATGTCATCTCAAAGTGACATGATGAGTCAGATGTGTGTTGACCTTTGCAGCGGAAGCTCCGCTGAAACCCTGACACCAACTCACCAAACCCTGAGGTTTAGAGCGAACCCAGATGAAGAACCACCGGGCCCTAGCGCCATTCTTCACAATGTGGAAAACCCAGCAGGTGCTGCATAATTCATATTCTATAAAAGCAAAATTGAGAAAACCACGTTTAAACTAGGTGGGCTCAAGGGAATATATTATTTCTAACACATTTTTTCTTGAGATAAATAACTCATTTTAAAATGTTTGTTTGTTGTTTTCATCAGTTTATCTAAGATTAAAATGAAATTCATGAGGAGGCAAACATGCAAATGTGATTTTATCACTTGATTCTTATGAGCAAACCTCAAAATCTTGATGTGGCAGTTGAAACAGAGATTGTAGTTTGAGCTCATTGTAATTTTTAAAACTATACAATTTTGTTTTTTGTTTTTTTTAATCGTAAGAACCTGTGTGCACTTTTCTGAGATGAATTAAGTTTTGTCGCCGTGAGAATGGCTGCCTGAACACAAATTTCCAGCTTGTTTTGTGTGTTTGGAGACAACATGATGTGCCGTGTTCACAATCAGAGAAGCAATCAGTTGGTACGGAATATTTTGGTTTCATTTTCCGGCATTTTGCCTTTGTATGTCTCCTATGAGAATGCGCAATCAGCAAATCAGCAAGCGGATTTGAAGGCAGTGATGGCATCACCGTGTTGATGTTTCACAAAAATAAGGGTGATAAAAGTTGAATACAAACATTAAAAACTGATAAAAAGCAAATGAAAACATGTAGACTGTTGTCAAAGAGAATGTACAAACGCATGTCCAGAGGGGAAAGAAAACACAAATCTTTGGCATGTGTAGGTCTGTAAAGCCGTTGCTTTATGTGAAGCTATGTGCCCCCTTTCCATCAATATTGACAATCATAACAAGATAGAGAAGCTCTCATGGAGCCACTGGCAGCTGAGCACAGTGTGTGAACGCTAAGTGTGTGCGCGCTAAGTGTGTGCACAAACGGGTGTGTGTTTGCGTGTCTGTACAGAGAGCAAGAAATGGAAGTGAAAATGTAATCCTCTAATCCTCAAAGTTTGGAGTGTATGCACTTTTCTTGTTTTCTTCGTTTTGTTTGTACATGCTGATCAAATTATACATCTGAGCATGTTTGGAAGTGTATGTTGGCTGGCTGCTTGCTTGCTCGCTTGCTTACTGGAGACGTGGCGACATCCCACGGTGTGCTTAATTATGCTCGCATTTTAGAGCTGCGCTATATCAGAAGCTTTTTAAGACTTTCGAGACTAGTGCTCAAAGAGCAAAGAGCGTTTACCATGATTCCATGTCAGGTACCTCAGCAGTGGATGCAGCTATTGTGTATTCCATAAAAGCATAATGATTCCCTGTGTGTGTTGCAATATGCTTCTTGTATTACATTCAGAACACGCTGTTCCGCGCCTATAAATCTGGAATAAAGGCTCTATAGCAGGGACGCCAAACATGCGGCTGGCGGGCCGGAGAAGTTTGACGCCCCTGCTCTATATCCTCTACAGACACTTACTCATGCTGTAACTGCAGGTCAAAATCAGAGGTGATTAGAGTGTACAACTGTACTCAATTGTAGGGCTGGGCCATAATGTCGATATATTGCGATACAAAGTCATGCAATATGCATATTGCAATATGACATTCAGTTACCCACATAGCGTGTATTGGTTTTGAAGCACCTTATTTTTGTAATACAGTGGGCCTCCGTGTTACGAGATTTATCCGTTCCGCGGTTGGGCTCGTAAGGCGAATTCGCCACATGGTGGGCAATCCAAACCTATGTTAAATAGCAGATGTGTTTAGAACCCCAGGTAAAAACATCAAATTTGTACATTCATATTAAAAAATTGGTACCAAAATAGTATGGTAAGTGCTATGTATATATAATATACATGTATATAATCAGAAAACATCATAAATAAAAAATATAGAAAGGATTTATTTACCTTTGAGTGGCGCTTATGCCCATATTCCCCAGTAAGGGTAACCTAGGCTAGGCTAGATTTGTATTTCTTGATTATCTCCAGCTTCGTTTCCATATAAATCCTCTTCTTACTTCTCTCTTTAACATCACTAGCAATCTTGAAACCCATGGCTAACCCATTCAACTTTGAATTAAGCAGTAAAATGCACGATAAATACGGTTTTGTAACCACTCACAACCAAACAAAGCTTTACCATTCCACCATTTTGAAACGAGTGGGACAGACCAATAGCAGAGCAGCATCTTCGTGAGGAGACGCCGACCAATAGCAGACCAGCATTGTAGTCACGCTTTGCATGGAAGCAGTTTTGATGGTAGTGCAATTACCTAAAAACGCCAGCAGATGGAGACAAAACAACAGAAAAAAGCCAACCCCCTAGGGTCATGACAGTTGTTTTTGTCGCAAAGCCGGGAAAATACCGTAAAGAGGGGATGAAAAAACTCAGTATTCGACATCGCAACATGAAAGTAACGTAAGCCAAGGACGCTGTACCACAGGGGTCCACTGTATTTCTTTTTCTAAATCAATATCCTACGGAGTGGCTTTTGCATCATGATTATTGTACTCCTGTATGAGTAGTGTTACTCGAATAAGAAGAGAAAAGTAGTCATCAATATAATTGCTTGTTGTTTCATCCATTGTTTGTTGCTGTTGGATGGTTACATTAATTAGGTGAACCAAAGTTCAAAAACCAATGACGCCTATGGGCAACTTTGAGTCTCCATTTCTCAAATTGTGATGTGTGTCACCCAGGGACTGTGTGTGGGTGTGTGTGGGGGGGGGGGGGGGGCATACTACAATAAGTAATAATTGCAAAGGTTCTTCATTTGATGGCAGTGATGTTCACATTGTCAGCGCTCGTGCACGGAGTATGGTGTATGTAAAAAAAAAAAAAAAAAAGGAAAATGTATATTCGTAGTCCTGGTGGAGAGTTGGGTGTGGATATGAAAATTGTTCTTCTGTTGGGTGCAAAAGAATATAGTTGAGAAACACTTATATTTTCATGTTCTGTTTGGATTTGGGTTTTTTTTTTCCCAGGGTTTCCTGGTTTCTAATTTTATGGGGTTTTGTTCATGTTTTTGTTCCCCTTGTCAAGTTCTTGTCAGTGTCATTGTGTCCACCTGTCCTTGTCAACCTGCCCCTGTGTGTTGACCAATCACCTTCCTCGGCCAATTGTTTCCTGTCCAGCTGTCTTGTGTTTTCTTGTTATTTGTGTAGGTATTTAGTCTCCAGTTTTAGTTCAGTTCAAGTTGGGTTATTGTCACTTTGTCATGCTGTCTCTCTGTCAATCGAAATTTCGCTAGTATCTGTCAGTTTTGTTCTCGCTTTCTCTCTAGTCCATTGATTCTAGTTTATTTTTGTATTAGGCTTTTTCTTATAGTTAGTTATTAAACTATTGGTTTCTTGAAGTTCACCTTGCTTTCGGGTTCCTGCATTTGAGTCCACTACCTGTCGCTGCAGCACCACCATGCCTCACGGCCATGACTGATTTAACAAGAAACAAGGGTCAAGGGGTCAAGGGGTCAACGTGCTAGAATGCAGTTGGAAGCGTCTTGTCCCCTTACATATTCTTCCATTCACTATTTACCATTTGTTGTTGTAAAAATATTCATTTGCCAAATAGGTTGTGTCTTAATTTAATATTGCAATGGCAGCACAAATAAATAAACAAATGAATAAAAGGGGTTGTTAAAAAAAATCAATCAGTAACTTTAGAGATACATTTTAATTTTTATAAAAAAAAACAAATTTAAAATATTTTATTTATTTATTTTTATTTTTTTAAAAAGCAATGACACAGTTCGATTTACTTCCTGTAGCATTTAAACAGTAAACTGCAGCCAAATTTATAGGAGAGTCCTTAGCACAAAGATGGATGTTTTGCTCGATGGGTCATTAAAGAAAAGACAAATTCAAACACTGTATTTGTAATACATTTTTGGTATGCCATTGCATAGCAAAATACCCTGCTCAAATGGTCTTCACAGGGTCTCACAAACGCTGCGTGAGTGTGCTGCTCTTGAGGCCAGCTAAACCTCGAAGTGAGAAGCTTTGAAATTCTATGAGATTATTTAAAAAGAACAACAACAACACTGTAACGATGAGTTAGATTTCATAGTTTCATTCAACTTTAATCTTACTGGAAAAGAAACGTAATAAAGGATCAAAGAAAAGGACCTGTTATGGAAATTCAACTTTTTGCAGTTTTTAAACATGTTAAATTATCTCACAAAACACCCCTGAACTGATTTCCTTTCATTGATGCATTTCTAAGAATTCCTTACTTATTCTGCCCCACCCGAGCAGATAATAAGGGACTTTCATTTTCAGGTAACTTCAGAGTGAGAAGAAACCCCCACTTATCGCCTTTACACTGCCCCCATACCGCCCTTGTAAGAGTAAATACACGCCCACCTTATCCGGACAAGAGGTCACGTCTTTTAGCTTCATTTTCATTCTGGAGTTGGGGAGGACAGATTTTGCACTGGAGCGGCCAAGTAAACGGCAATGTTTCATGATTAGTTGCAAAGTTTTTCCGTAGAAGATATCAGTGGTAATAATGTGAGTTAGGGAGCAATCAATGCTGTATTACATAAATCACCCACAGGCGAAACTGTTGTAATGAGTAGTGGATTTCTGAGGGGACCGATTTCATGGGAGAAATACATATTACTTCTCTGCTGTCTCTTGACACGTCTTTTGCTTTGGTGGCTTTCCATGTCATTCTGATGTCAGTATAACACCTGTTTAGGGCTCCTTCATTCACTGCGCTGGGATAGGCTCCAGCACAACATGACCCTCATGATGATTAGCAATTCAGATGAAGGAAAGATAGACGTTTTGTGCCCGGCCGATTTTCGTAGGGCAACATGAAAGGGGGTGCAGCAGCCATATGGCGAAATGTGTCACTTAAGTAAACGAGACGTTTCATTTGCTGGTTAGAAATGTTGGTCCTGAAAAAACTAATATTTCATAAGGAATTAAATTGACAATGTGCTGAAGGTGAGATGTCATTATTTATATTTATACATTTAACTGTGAAACTTTTATAATAAGGGCCCTTTAATTCCAGAAAATTACTCAGTCTTTCATAAGCTTTGTAGAAAACGGTTGTTATAAAATGTGATTAATCGTGATTAATCATGGAAAGTTGTGCAATGAAGCCACAATATTTATCTCGCTGAAACATTTTTCACAAGTCAACCAAAAACATGTCAATTACCTACTAATCATGGTGTACTTGCTAACAAAATTCTTATCAAAGGGAAATTGTGGTTTGATCAAATTACGGCCAACAGATTCCTTTAGAAACATATTCAAAAGGCATGCTTAGTACAAACAGTGACTCACTCTACCAAGTTCTTAGTTAGCACGTGTGCTGAAATGAATCATTTGTGCTCAAATATCTCAGCTCTTTGACCCACAGCCAATCATACGTCATCATCATCAAGCAATAGAAAAGTCTTCGCAGCTGTTTTGTGATATGATGTTTTTAGCTGCGGGGCAACGATTTATTGCTGTAATTAAGCCACCATTTGCCTTCATTTTCTCTGCCAGCGCAGAGCATGACAGACCATCAGGCCTGCGCCGAGCCGCGACATCAGTCATCCTCGTGCATGCATTATCAATGAAGCTCAACTCCCGAGGTGATGGAGATTGTCCTTTTGATTTTCCGTGGCATTCTTGGCAACCTCCTAATGGCTGCGAGCAAAGTCAATTTTAATAACTGTCATTCACAGCTCCTTTATTTTGGTCCTGTTTGATTGATTTCACATTCCCTGTTTTTCTGCAGGCTAATGTTGGGGAAAAGTCACAACATTGCCCAATCGTAAAAATGGCACTAGTGTTCAGCTAAAGCATAATGGAAGCCGCCCAATGAGACAGAGAAAGCTCGTGGCACGCATTTGAAGAGACAACAACAAGAAAAAAGGAAGTGACAAAGTTTTTTACTGTCGGAGCTTCAAAAAGCTTGCAAAATGAGCTGTCAGAGTCAAATTGCTTTTAAGAAAGCCGCGCTGCAACACGTCAACTTCATTACATTAGCGCGAGATGCAAACACGGAGTCAACCGACGACGCACGCGTGTCTTTCTTTGAATTCCACTCCCCCAAAGCACCTGGGAGCATAAATTCGGTTTACAGTGGCGCTTTTGAAGTGATATTGACATTTTAAACTCAATTTAAAACCTGACAAATAGAATATTGGATTAGCCCGTGATAATATTTCAAATCACATATCCGAATGCGGCGGTGTGGCGTACAGGCGGGCAACCTGAATAGCAATCCCCCTGCGACCCCCACCAGTTCGCATGCAAGCACACACACACACACACACACACACACACACACACACACACACACACACACACACACACACACACACACACACACACACACACACACACATTTCCTTGGGCGATGTGTAATGGTGATACAAAGAGTTACACACTCACTTAGCTATAATCGCTATTATATATATGCCCAATACTCGGTGATTGAAAAACGGATTTCCTTCTGAAAACCTTCAGTTAAAAAAAAAAAAAAAAAAAAAAACGAAAACCAAGAAAACCTTTTATCGCGTCGCCGCAGGTCAGACGGATCATTAAAACCGGCTCAGCAGGCTCATCATATCAGCTTCCGAATTAGCATTTTATAGCAAATCAAATTTGCGTTGTTCTTAAACGAAAATGGCTTAAAAGTTACAATCAAGCCCTGCAATATTTTATGTTAAAAATGATCAGTGTTGTTTTTTTTTAATGGCTGCATCGCTTATCCTCAGCTGAAGTAGCCATATAATTAGCCATTCTAAAACAGTATTTACTATTTACAAAATAATTTAACCCCTCCGTGCTGAGAAGGGAATCCTCCGCTGACAGCAAGCGGCAATTTCAATTAACGATGCTGAGCGAGTGGCTGCAGCCCGACATCAACACACACGCACGCACGCACGCACACACAAACAGCCGTGCTGTGACGATCGCCTGCAGGTCTGGAAGTTGACTTGCGAAACGAAACGCACATTCATTTAGTGGCGCTGCGAGGACTGAGTCTTACTGCCATCATGGCTGCATTCACAATGCTGGATGGCTTGCCGCTCGTTTTGCCCCCTAGCCACACATGCTTGCCCACTTCACCTAGGTGAGGCGGAGGCGGGTGGGTATGATCCTCGCATTTAGCGACGAGGCCGGAAAAGGTGGCCCGGCGAGAAAGAATCGCCATGAAAGAATGTATTGATCGTGTCCAAAAAAGCTATTGGCAGGTTCTTTCTTATGATGATGAAGTAGCTGCCTGTGTCGGCCGCGAAGGGGGGAGGGGGGTTGCTTGAAGTGCAGGTGGGAGGACGCATTCAGCATGCAAGAGGCTGCTTCCTCTCCTGATCCGCCTGACATAGGGGGCAGCCTGGAAAAATGTTCTGCTTATGACAGTGGATGGCTAAGGTAATGGCCAGTGACTGCTACCATTGCTCATAGTAATGATGGTTTCACCCAGGAATACTATGTACCTTTGTACCCCCCCCCCCCCCCCCCCCCCCCCGCCCACCTTTCCTTCCCATCGCTTTCTTTTCGTTTTTCCTCCCTCATTATTTCCCCCCCCTTTCTCTGGTCTATCAGAGCCGTCGTCTCGTAGCATCCTTCTAAGCTGGCGGCAGCAGCGTGTGATATTAACATGATATCACACGTCATAAGCAACTTGTGATATTAAAGTGATGTAATGGCCTACTCGGTGGGTGACCTTGTGCTGTTGACATTTAAGAAAACGCAGAAAATAAACCAAGGAGTCAACATGACTTTTCTGTAGCGAGGCAGTCCAAGTGCAGACTGTTTAGAAAGTATTGCACTTGTATTTTTCTTATCAGACATGTTTTAACACAGAAATCATATACCGTCGCTCTAAAACGTCAGGATATCTGGACTATGCACAGAACTGCATAGTAACTGACTAATCACGTAAACAGACGTGCAATGTTGAATAACCTGTTGATGCCCTATTTGTACGAATGTAGAAAATATAATTCTGAGTGCAAATTCATGAAACTTTTAATGATGATGTAAATTACTGCGCTTTCTCTCTCTCTCTCTCTTCAACATTATATGGTGCCATATATTAAGTTATTTATTGTAAAAGTTCCAAATGCTGTTAATCCAAACCATTTATGACCTCACCAGAGTCATAATTATAATTGATGGTTGATTAAAGTAGAGAAAAATATTTTTGTAAATTAAAATTCCATCACTCGGTGGCGCGGTGAATAGCACCTCCCCCTCACAGTTAAAAGGACCTGAGTTGAAATCCACTTGGCTCCGGCCTTCCTGTGTGGAGTTTGCATGTTCTATCCGAGCCCGTGTGGGCTCTCTCTGGGCACTACGGCTTCCTCCCAAACTCCAAGAACATGCATGGCAGGTAAATTGGACATACTAAACTGGCCTTAAGTGTGATTGGGTGTGTGAATGGTTATTCGTTTCTGTGTGCCCTGCAATTGGCTGGCAACAAATTCAGAGTGTCTCCCGCCTACTGCTTGAAGAAAGCTGGGATAGGCATTAGCAAGCCTGCCACTAAAGTGAGGATAAGCAGCTCTAGAAAATTCTATTAGATTATTTCATTATTCAATGTAATAATCGAAAGAATAAACATCTGTAAAAATATCCAGTGGTATCAGCCCGAGTAGCTCATAAAATATATAACCATAACCATACTGATAAACTGGATATCAATTTCTTGGTAGTCTGGTTGGTTCAGTATAGGTAGTTTTTAGTTTTTGGCCCTTGGTTAAAATGGTGGAAAAATAAAAACAAGTGGATTAATTGGTCATTAATTTTCCACATGATGGAGCCAAGGCATCAAGTCAAAGGCTGATCCCTAGATTTTGGAACAGCATGTTTGTGAAGTTCTGGCACTGGTACGTTAGATGCTAATTTGCAGCTAAATTGTCATGTAGATGATTAGGGTTGGTCGATGTGGGTGGTGGTAGTGTCTGTTCTCTCACTGCAGAGGAAGCTAATTAAGGCGCTGTGAAAGGTCCTCATGAAAGCTTTTTCACGGCAAAGCCGTGGAAATAATGTACGTCGGAGGTGTGCGAGTGATCGTTTGAACGTTCTATTCTGTTGCTCTGCTGCAAGGCCACATGCATGCCATGCACAGGGTGCTAATGAAAGGCAACCATGGCAGACTCCCTGTAAGTGCTTGAGCCCAGGTATCTTTTTTTTTTTTTTTAATCATCATTTCTATTGTACATTCTGTGTAAGAACCACTAATTTACTGAGAACCATTGCATTGAAATATGTACTACAGTATATTTACTGCCATTTCCTTTAGGAAGACATTGTTAATAATTTGCCCTGAGCACCACCGTGGATAACTTAAATAACCATTATTGTTAGGTAAAAAAAAAGAAAAATTGTTGTCAATCAGGAGGTCACCACAGCATGTAAAACCCGTTATCTGTGGCCTTTTAATCCTCAAATGTCAAACCACAAACAGTGGGGCGGGTAAGTGTAATTCCAGTAGGGAAGGGAATTCACATATGTGCAAGGGTTTCACGTCATGGTATATGGAGTAGTATATATACAATATATATATATATATATATATATATATATATATATATATATATATATATATATATATATATATATTTCAATTAACATACTGTACTTCAGTGGACTGTGCAGAACTCACAAAGGAAGTGAATTCTTGCTCATTTTGGCAAGAAAATAGACATTTACAGACAGTATGGTGTTTATGTGTGTAGGATTATTAGCTCGTGTCATTATCTACTTTCTTTTTATTAGCAACTCCTCATTATAAAATGTTTAATTTGCAAGCGCCTTCTTAAATTTATTGTCTGTACGCTGTTAGTTTATTATCTTGTTTGAGAGTCTGGATCTTGTGTGCTTTTAGTAATGGACATTATGAGAGCATCTTACAACTTAAGGGCTTTTTGAGAGCCCGATTATTAGCTTTAATAAGCACAAATGATCATAGAAGGATAGCTCGGTTGTTTCCCCGTTAGCAGTGGTCAAGTATATTACACAGCTACCGTCACAGTTTAAAGGCCAACCGTGGAATATATTTCATGTGCAATATAATTCGGAGTGCTTGGAAAAAAGTGTTGTTGATAATTAGAAGCGACTTTCGGTTTTATACTGTGTGTCCCTTTATAGGCATATTTGTTAAACTTTAGTTGGAATTGGCATCCCATGCCTCACTGTGAAGCAGTGGAACCATGTGATTTTTCTCAGCTAAGTGAAGAAATACACTACAAATGTTATATTATCATATGCTAACAACTGTAATAGATGATGCACACAATATAATCTGTAACATTCATCCATTTATCTGCTTCACAGCTCTCTTTGGTGTCCCACACATAAAACGACAAAGACGTGTGTGTGAAGTTTATTGGCACTTCTTCTTTGATCTTAAGTGTGAATTTCATGATGAATATTTATATGTATATTTTTTGCACTCTGATTGTCAAGTGACCAGTGTGGCCATAAGTTATTTTCCCACAACTCTTGTTTCTCCTCGCGCATTGACCAAAGCAAACACCACCCAATTTCTTCGTACATGTGCTGGCTGATCATATGGCTTAAAATACTGTTTGCAAAGTATTTTTCTGACACAGTTCATATCCATTATATGAGGTAAAGCAACAAGCATCTGACATGAAATGTATTCTTTGAAACATCTCCAATGGAACAGTACGTTCCTCTTATGTAAGTCAATTAATGGATCTCATTGCCAGTGTCAAACCTTGACTTTATAGGCAAACCACTCAAAAGATGCGATTTCCGTTTGTCAGACTGAAATGAAAATGAAAAGGCTCCCTGATGATGGCGTTTTCTCGTGTCACGCACCAGCTGAGTCTGAAGGTTATCTTAAGGTCATTTCAAATACAGGAGCTGCAGAAAATTGTAGTGAGGACGCAGACTTTATCAAGGTCATTTAGGATGTCTGTCTGGCTGTGAACTGATCTACAAGATGCTTTTAAGTTTTCTAGTTCTTTAAATGGGTAAAGTCACTTTGTTGTTGAGAATAAAGATGTTCATGATGAGGTTACTGGCTCCTTTGAAATATAATCTTTTCTAATGTGCGAACAAATCAGCCGAGCCGTTAAAGCGATGCTGCCTTCAACATCACTTGCCAATCAGACCTTGCACTTTCAAATGTCTTTTTTGGTTTGTTTAACGAGCAGATGTCACATAGCCTAATGGTTGAACTTTGTCCACCTTTTCTTTCAAAAAAAATCATTTGGGAACCCAAAGTTACAGAATTTCCTTGTAGAATCCTCTTATTTACTTTCTCCTACTTAAATTTCAATTCGAATGTGACCCAGAGCTAAGGCTGACTTTTTAGCAAAAGGTGGGGTAGTCTAAATCCTGGAGTTCATATCCATCCCATCTATTTTCTATAAAGATTTATCAAACACTCACAGGGTCGCCGGCTTGCTGGTGCCTATCCCAGCAGACTTAGGGCAGTAGGCGGGGGACACCCTGAATTTGTCGCTAGCCAATTGCAGGGCACACAGGGACGAATAACCATTCCCACACCCAATCCCACCTGAGGACAATTTAGAGTGTCCAATTCACCTGCCATGCATGTTTTTGGAGTGTGGGAGGAAGCCGGAGTGCCCGGAGAGAACCCAGCCAGGTGGAATTGAGCTCGGGTCAATTCACTGTGAGGCAAACACGCTAACCACTCATTCACTGATGATGCCCTTTAAAATAGTCATACAATTTATCATTTGCAGAATTGATCAGCGATATTACATCTGATCACCGATTTTGCATAAAATGGCAAATATCAGCCGATCAGCTCTGCGTAAATTTTAACAAATATTATGAATAAAAGAAAGAAAAAACTGAAGATTAAACATGAAAATAGCAATAACCTCATCACCAATTTTTATGTTTTCTTGAACTGGAATCCAGGGGCAGAAAATACAGTGAGAACAACAGAAAGGGTCTCGGAATTGAACAGCTGTGAGGCAGAGCAAGACTCGGAGCAACCAAGGATAACTCAAAAAATCCTTTCTGCCATGAAGGATCTAAATCACTCCAGAGCACTACCACTAATTGTCACCTATGATACTACAAGCAACCCAGCGGAATACTGTGATCCACCGTATTGAACACTGCAGTCAGATCCAACAATACAAGATACGCATAAGCTCCAGTGTCATTAGCCAGGAGGGTGTCTAAAATCCAAGAGGACTAACTCTGTGCTACTCATCATCTTAAAACTTGACCAGAAAACGTGCGTGATGTTAAGTTTGTTTAAGATATAGTTCACCTGTGTGTGCCTAATTTTTTGCTTATATTTCATTTGTTTATTTTGGAAACAGGAAAATCTATCTTTCCAAACTTAACTATCTATTATTCCTTTTGAATTAGTCCATTTAAGTTCTGAATCAACAGAGAGGGGAAGCTTGCAACTTTCAAAAGTTTCTTTTTGTCAATTCTATTTCAACTTTTACTATACGATCTGATAGTACTATGTGGTAAAAATATGATCTGTGCCTTTAGTTTGATTTGAAAGGAACCCCCGTCTGAGAAAAGCAACCAATCAGACAGAGACAGACGTGTCTTTTGAGGTGTTACTCATTTGTTGAACACACTAATAGTGGACACCCTCCTGAAGCTTCATGCTGACCTGTTTTCTTGTTCCCTCTGAAAATCATCTCATTTGTAACAAAGTGGATGGATGTCACGATAAAAAAAAAAAGGTTTTCTTTTTTGCGGTTTTTCCTCTTCTTTTGTGCTGTTGTTTTTGCTCTACAGTCCATATTAATCACTACAAAATGTATTACTGCCAGATCACAGTGACAGTTGTAGCAAATAGGATTAATTAATTAATGTATTTATTTATTTAATATACTTCGACGTCAGTCGTCAAAAAGGCCTGACACAAGGGTTACAATGAATTTTCAGCCACCGAAGATTTTCAGCTTGAAATTGCGAAAGAGTTTTTCAGTTTTCACCTGAAAGATAACAATACAATAACATCTGAAAATGAATGTTATGATGACACAAAACAACACTAAGCGCCTGTCTGGATTTCACACGAGTACACAGAAAGATAGGGGTGGCGTTTGGTAGGCAATTACTATAAAGCATTCTTAAAAAAAATACAAAGGGAATACTAAGAATTCAACACTAAAAAAGCACTGCTGAACTTCCACTTCTTCCCTCAGGCTATGTGCGAAAAAAAAGACCTAGAAAGATAAACATCACATCACATGCCAAAAACCTGCTACGAAGGCCATCTTCAAAACTAACACGCCAAAAATACAGGTACAACAATGCAACATCTAGACTCAAAAATGTCCTGCAATCTTCCATCATCCATCTTACTTTTCTATTCTTTTTGATCACCGTAAAATCCTCTTTACCGTTGAGTGATTTTGCGGAAGCATATTTTAAGCAAGTGTCCAGATAAGGGTGTTGTAGTACATGGATTGTTAGGAAAAGCATACTTGAGTTCACAATGGATGATGATTAGATTAAAACTGCGCTTGGTTGTGCTGAAGCTTCATCTCCAAGGGCAATGGGACCCAAAACAGGCCAATGCTGAAGAGCAGATTCGGGAATAAAATGCAACCTCTGCAAAGGACGTGCGGACACAGTCGGACAACTTGTGCGATGCATTCAAATAACAAGAAAAAACAACAACAACAACAACAAAAGAACGAAAACACGGAGCAAAGAGAATATCGTCAAGCGGATGCCCGGGGAGCATCGGCGTCGTTAATGACAGGGAGCCTTTGCTGCCATCAGTGTGATGAAATGAAGCTAGCGCTATGAGCCGTCGTGCTGCGGAATCACTTCACGGATCACGACGCAAAAGTCCACAACACTCAACGACGTTGCCACCATTAGCCTGCGTGTCACAACAGCTGTGCGCATCATGTTCTTTACTTGGCAACACTGTCGCACTGACTATGTGATCCACCAGCACGGAAACAAGTCATCTTTAGGGCAAACCCCCTTCAGTCTCAACTATAGCACACGAGACTCGGGTTGTGGTTTAGTCCGTTTTACAATGAAGCACCAGGTCACTGAGACGCTGAAGGATGAATAGCAGATTGATAGCAGTTAAAGTGAAGGGACTTCTTCTCCCCCCAAAGTGTTTTGGTGTAAAATCCAGAGAGTTCAGGGTTACAACGAGAGTGCTATTTTATGTGCCGCTTAAGTGGACACATAAGGGCCATTGGGCTACACAAGCGTAACCTAATTACATGGTAATATGGAACACTTTAGGTGAAAAACAATAAGTCTACCATAACAGGTCCTCCTAATGTAATCCCATTATAGCTCCATTACCTTAGAGAGGATGGAGCCAGCAGGAAAAGCATGTATTTTTTATCCGGGGGTTCAAAGCATCTCCTTAAGAGGACACCAGGGTACAAAACATCGGTAGGGTGTGTATCTTCTGAGCTTTTAAAGTCTTCAACGTAGTACTGAACATATCCTATGATATTTGTCCGTAAAGTTCAGTTGTATTTAACTTCTATTGGTACCCTTTACAGTTAATCTTTAGGCGTTTTTTAAAATTAGTTTTATGACTTACGCTACAGTTTGTTGATTAAACCTTAACTGGACAAGTAAAATTGTAAAATCATTTTATGTAAAAGGCTTGACAGCCACTGAGTCATTCAAATCCCACTGAATGGGTTTATTAATCAACACATATTCCAATCACTGAAATTCCATTGTATGACTCTATAGAAGTTCTCACTAATAATTCATAGTCAAGTCCAAACATTGGGATGTTTTCTTACTAACGTGACACCCAACAGATTTTCATGGGAAAGTGAGCAGTACAAATCAATGTATTTTTTGCTCATCTGACCCAGGCCTTTTTCAAATGTGCACATGATTGGGCAATGTAGTATGGACACTCAAGTCATGCTCATCTGACTTATGTCATCAAAAAGCAATCGCTATCATTGTACAAAATTGACGGGGTGAAAAGCAATGGCAGACAACGATTTGGTGGGAAAGAAATATGCTTTTGAACAAATCAATATTTGGAGGACTGGTCAGGAAAAATCCTTGAAATTAGCACAAATGTGTCAGGATTGAGATCTACATGTGGGTTGAATGTTTACTTCTGCAGGCACTGTGTGTCTCAAAATTGTGTTGTGTGCCTCACTTTATGGACGCGTTCTAAATGAGACTAGCAATTGTTTTTGTAATGTGAGCAACTATTCTCGAGCGCGGCATTCACTGCAGCTCAGCGGATGGGTCGAATGCAGAGAACAAATTTCATCACACTTAGGGGTGTGTGTGTGAGACATTTTAACTTTTAACCTTTACTATACACTACACGAAACAGCTGTGTAAATGGAACCCAAGCACATTTCTTTATGACTAGCGTGTTCAGTGTAGCATGTTTTTTTTTTCTTCTTAAAGTTGGAAAGAGGAAAACGGATCCAAAGGATCCAGAAGACCAGAGGAATAAATCGGCTGGGATAAAGTCCAGCTCAGGCTACTCAGTAATGAAGATGGATGGAGAAATTGATTTACAGTACTACAGACAATGTAATCTCTGTTGATCTATCTATTCCAGTGACATATAGTGACGGGTAGTAAGATTAATTGCTCTCCCACCAGATGGCAGTTAGTACAATAAATTTCTGTATCCACTTGTTGCCATTTCACAGATTTCACGTTGGATTTCATAATAGTAAATGAGACAAGATCATCATTATTTCAGTATGTTGACTTTTTGTGACACTTTTGGCTCAGTCGGCTTTGGAAACCCAACTTTGAACTGCATTTTGAGTTGAAAGCAAGTGTTTCCTACCTTCAGTGAGTCCCATGTGGATAGTCCAGTAGTTCTGAAGACACTGCAGTTCTTTCTTCATGCCTCTCTTGCAGCGACAGTCAAAGAGCGGGCTAACCAGCAGCACCTCCAGGGCCGCTTGGCACTCTCTGTTGTTGTCCAGCATTGCTTCCTTCTCCTTGCCCACCAGGCACTGGCGCATCACGCGATACCGAGAGCTGCAGTGTGGGTTCTGGTTGCACATTTCACTGGCCTGGATGCAGTCCACCCATTCCGATGGCGTTCCTGCCACTTCAGATCCGGGGTTCCCGTCGGCCAAGAGCACAGACAAAGCGGAGGAGCCGTCCCAGGAAGTCACGGTTTCATCTACGAGGAGACATAAAATGTTTGGAGATTACATTTATTTGTGTACAAGTTCAGGACTTTTATCCTGGCTTTATGGAGGCAACAGGTTGAACATGGCAGCAATAAAAAGGTTTGATGGCCTGTGACAAGACGTCTGTTCGTGCTCAAGCGAGACTGTAAAAAACATTCATGGTCCACTGGAGTCTTTTTGCAACACATGGGCGATTTGTCACAATGTTATGCAAGAGCATGGAAATGTTACTTGTTTGTCTTGTGCTTTGTTTCATGTCATAAATCGCTCCGCCTCGCACATGTCATAAAATTACGGAAACAGCCGCTCTAAAATGTTGTATTCTATCTTGCAGGGAATAAGATGCGATCGTAGACGCTCAGGTGCGGCCGCACGACACAAAACTCAAGACTCAAGCCCGCCACCACCTGCGAGCAGTGGGGAAAGGTAGAAGGGCAAGAGCGACCCCCTGCGGTGATCTTGACATGTCAACTGTCATTGACATATCAGGTACGGCATGGACGTCAAGTTAAAGCGTGCATTATCTGATCACTCTTATTTTTAAATACGTGTGTCGAAAACACGTGATTGAATTACTATTTGCCTCAGTTAAAAAAAATGGCAGCACATGCATATCAATTTTCTCATATGTTTCAGTACAACATGATGTGAAAAAAAAATCCAAATCGCCTTTAAATACTGCGGGTAAACTCTCAAATAATCAAAAGTGCACACTTGCACTGAAGCACAACGATGGTATTATTTAGACACGGATTTGCACACTTCACCTCTCACCTAAAAGCAGAAGAATGCTGCACAAGCATATCCACGCAGCGAAGGACCTCATATTGGACGTGGTTTCCAAATAGGCTCTTTCAAAAATATTTTTGTTACTATTATTATTAATATTATCCCAAAAGGTTAATCCGTGTTTTAAGAGGAGGGGAAACAGTATCCTCTTTCAACTCCAAATTAGCGAAGCGTCAGTGCCATAATAATCCACAGCCTCAAATTTTGATCAACTATACTGACCACGATTGTTGAAAAAGAAAAAAAGAAAAAAGAATGGGGTGGGGAAAAAGTCAAATGCCAGTCATTGAGTCAATCCATGAACGCAGCTTGTCAAGGTCCGTGTGCGCTCACAGCGACCAACTATAGTGAGACTTCTTCATCTCTCAGCATTCTAAACCTCCCAACAATCTTTTCTCTCCTCGTGGAATTATGCGCCTGTCATCAATGCAATTTGGATCTCGCAGGGGGGAGGAAAGTCCACGCCAAAGTGAGCCCTGACAAGGAAGTGTGCGCTTCGCAGTGAACGCAGCACTGACTGCGCGCGTATGGAGGCTTCGCAAGCGTTTTATTTGAGCGGTAGCGCGGGGGTGACGTGGACGCTAGAGGGCGCTGTGGCTGACCTCTGGAGACCGTGAGGAATGCAAGATGTTTTTTCTTTCTACCTTTGCCTGCAGGAAGCGTGAAAGAATGCTCCCGCAGGAGATGACATCATGACATCAAGCGCCCTGGTTTAGCATGTGTTTATATTGCCTAATACACGCTAGGGACGCTTTATTAGGTACATCTGCGTAATTAATCCAAATTTCCAATAGCGTTTGTCCTTATTGTAGAATCCTTCTTGGAGTATATTTTTCGGCAGGAGCTGGGAAATTAAGAGGTATGAATCTCATTACTGTTGACTACTTGATTTGACAATATTCCCTTGTTTATTAAGGTAGGTGGTTCCCAAAAATACCCACAATCCGCGAGGTGGCTGTTAAACTTTTTGAGGTCTTTTGCTCCCTTTTTTACTTTTTTTTTTACAGAAAATTAGCGAGGTAAATCTGCAATAGAAAAAGTCATGGCCATAAAAGGCAAACTGCAACAGAGTAAACCCTAAAAACCCTGCCACAGTTTGGTCATAGCACAGGTGCTTCTACTCAACCGAGCTTTTCATTTCAGTAAAAACACCTACGCGCCAAGGCAAACTGTGGCAAGATTTTTATTTTCTGGACCAGGATTGTCCACCTCTGTGTACCACATCCAATTGAATTGTAATCCCTCAGCGTCAAGCAGAATTTAATCTTTCCACTTTCAAATCAAGCCATCTTTGAATCGTTTCACACCCCACATGTGAAAACGCTCCGACAGTGGCTATCTTGCCACATATTGTTGATGAAAACAGCTGTTTAGGGCCCAGGCATCAACCAATATCATCTCCATTTCATCAGAGTTACTGATGACCTAAGTCAAAAATTAGGAGAGCTATGAATGGTCACCGGCAGAGCCCAAGCAACTATGATGGCATTATTTTCAATGTAAGAAGCGAGCAGAGCAGACTGAACCAACATCACAGTTCATCCTTTTCCACACAGGAATATTACTAAAATGGAGAGGAATCATGTAAAAGTTTTGATGTTTTCAAATCATTCAATTAAGAGTGGCAAGGTATAGAGCTGTGTGCACCGGTTAGAAGACACGGAAAAGTATTCCATTTGACTCTTATATTAATCGTTGTCTTCTGGCATGTATAGCAATCATAAACTTGGTAAACCACAGATGGTGCATAGCTTCAGGTATTAATGACAGAAAGAACTCAAGCTGTGTCGCGAGGAAAAGGAAAGTGCTTGAAGCGCATTCAACATTAGACTGGCCCAATGTTCACAGACCGCTCACAGTGTGGGAAATCTGAAACAAACTTAACCCACAGCAAATATCTAACTTAAGAATATGAACACAAAAACTATGAAGAATTCACAAGGCTTAGATTTATTCTGTTTTCCTATAGTTTTTACATCGTGGCCAAACTGTTGGCGCGTCCTATAGACGGTAACATAGAAAATACCAGAATTTGACCCTAAAATTCCTACACACAGGTACGTCCTATATTTGGCCAGTTATGGTAAATCGTATTCCATGAATGCAATACGAATCAAAATACCACGTAGACTAGTGGTGCCACATAAAACCTATTATTGTAAAAACTTTTTTTTTTTTTTACTTCACTTTCTCTTTAAGGTGAAAGACAGGTGGAGCATGTTACTCTGATTGTCAATGCTGTGCTTTCAGTCTCGACACGCATACTCACGGTATATAATGGATTACTTCTCTCAATTGGGAGTGAATAAATATCATCAGACTGGTTTGTCACATCAGGTGCTTCATTTATTTTGGGGATTTGCGTTAAGTAGGTCTATAATGTTTCTCATTGCAATGTGGTAGAACAACTGTCAATATGATGCAGTGCAGGGCTACACCACAATAATAAAATTATTGTTGAGCAAATACCTTTCTGACAGTGTCATTGAAGCGTATCACTGTGTCCACCGAGACTATAGTTCACTTTTGACTTCCACCACATTAAATTCATTTAGGATTGACAGAAAGAAATCAAAGCGATTCGGAAGAGATTTTTTCCAGTGGATTCCAAGTTGGCCTCGCCAAAATGACATCACTCATTCCAGCAATATCCTGGCAATGGCGTCTGTGTTTCCTTTGACTGAAAGGGAGATTAAAGCTATGGCACAATGCATGGTATTATACTGTTTTTGTTCTCGGGGAATGGTCAAGCCCACGGAATGTGCCATTTTTCAAAGTGGTTTTCACATTAAACAAAATGACTTTGTTGTACATCATCGCTCAAATGGTGGTGAGAATGTCATAAATCTTTACGAACCTTGAAAACAAAAGTCTTCATTTAAAGACAGTGACAGTGACAAAGTGCCGGGCGGCTGACTCATAATGATGCTTGACTGTCAGCACAGGCTGCCTTCCAAATAGTGAATTCTTCATTCTGTCCATGTTGGGCAGAGCTTCTTGTCGTCTCCTCCTAGAATTTGGGGCTTTGTCATTACGACAACAGGCTATATCCTGCCATGTGGCCTGCACTGACACTGCATTTGCTTTGCCTTAGATCTACTGCACATTTTTTAAAGGCTCTATATCCCATCCCAAAATGGCTCTCTTCAAGCAACTTCCACCAAAAGTACATTGTCTTTATTTCAGTGTGAAGCATCGGTTCTCATTGACAAGCTGTTGACTAAGCAATGGGGACGAACATGGGTCGGATATTTGCCAGCAAAAGGAAGGCACTGTTCTACGGATAATAAGTGTATTTTTATCCATTTTGGGGGGACAAGAACTGTATCCTAAATTTTGCCTTTACAAAGACAACTATGCTCAGGTATTATGCGGTATTCTTTTAACAATATTATTCTTGTGTGACTATGCAAGGATAGTTGTTTCGGAAAATTCGCTGAAATGCACCCCATTCAAAAGAATAGTTCATTTACTTCAAACAAACACACACAACATTAATCATTACCTCGTTGGCAGATACGACAGAGGGATTCCAGAAAACTTTGAGTGAATGAATGAATAAACAAATAAATAAATGAATAATTGGCAGAGTCATTTAAAAGCACATTGCACCAGACTGATGTTTTTCACAATATTTTACTGACTTTCATCAAAATATTTGAAAAGTAACCTTTTTTTTTTAAAATCAATTTTTAAGAAAGCCTAGACTTCCCTCTATGCGGCCGCTTCGTACAGTTCCTCCCAAAGCATTCCCAGGCCAGCGGAGAGACCGTCTCTCCAGCGTGTCCTGAGTCATCCTTGGGACCTCCTTTCGTTGGGACATGCTCATAACACCTCACCAGGGACGCATCCGGCAGGCGTCCTAACCAGATGACCAAATCACCTCAACTGGCTCCTCCCAATGTGGAGCTGCTGCTTGACACTTAGCTCTGCCTGGATGACCCAGCTTCTCACCTTATCTCTAAGAGAGAACCCAGACACCATACGGTGGAAACTAATTTCGGCCGCATTTACCTCTGATCTCGTTCTTTCAGTCACAACCCACAGCGCAGGAAAGGTGATTGACCAGTAAATCCTTTATCACGACAGACAGGTACAGAGCCTGGGTCACTGCAGATGCTGCACCTATCCGCCTTTCGATCTCCCGTTCCATCCTACCCTTTCTCTTGAACCCAAGACCCCAAGATACCTGAACTCCTCCACTTGATCGCCAATCTGGAGAGGGCACTCCACGGGGTGCTGATCTTCATCCTAGCCGCTTCACACAAGGCCGTGAATCGCTCCAGTCAGAGCTGGAGGTCACGGCCTGAGGAAGCCAACGGCACCACATCGTCCGCAAATAGAGATGCAACACTGAGACTCCTAAACCGGACTCCCTCAACGCTTTGGCTGGGTCTAGAAATTCTGTCCATAAATGTCATGAACAGAATCAGTGACAAAGGGCAGCCTTGGCACAGTCCAACCCTCACCGTAAACAAGTTTGACTTACTGCTGACGATGCGGAAAAAACTCTGACAACAGTGGTACGGGGACCAAACAACTCATATCAGGCGGTTCAGTGCCCCATAATACTGAAGCACCTACACCAGCACCAAGGAGTTTTTCGACCACCTCGATGACAGATGTAAGAGAGCTCACATTGGAGTTTCCAGGCTGCAGACATTGCTTCCTCAGAGGAAGATGTGTAGAACTGAAAACGTCTTCAAAGTATTCTAATCTAAGTAGAACATCTTGGAACGTGTTTCAGGCTCCGAAATTTCTTGGTTCACATCTTATCTCTTAGTTGTGTTGTGTTTCCCATTGCAATGGCGACCTCTGAATTTTATAATGTTACATTGTTGTGTCCTGTAGGGATCAATACTTGATAGTTGGTCCTGTTGATTTTTGGCCCCCACTCATCATCACACCTGTTTAAGAACACCACTCTGAGTCTTAAATGTGTACTATAAACCAAAGTGACTCAGTAAAAACCCTTGGTGTAATATTTGGCTCAACTATCTCTTTTCTAATGCACATTAGGAACGTTATGAGAACTGCATTTTTTCACCTCTATAATCTTGCTGAGATTCGCACTCTCCTGTCTCAAAGCAATACAGAGGCATTAATTCATGCGTTTGTCAAATCCTGCCTTGACTACTGTAACAAATTGATCTCAGATCCTCCCATCTCGAGCATCAAAAGTTTTTAGCCAGTCCAAAATGATGCAGCGAGACTCCAGACGAGGACTAGAAACTTTGATCACATTACCCTGATACGAGCCGACCTGCATTGGCCTCCAGTAGACCTGAGATGCGGTTTTTAGGTTTTGGTAACACCTTCTAATATACTTTACAGCTTAGTACCGTTGCATCTCACTGATTTAGTATCAACGTATGTTTGTTTTGAAACCTTCTGTCACAAAATACCGTCAGTGACCCGAGAGCCAAAAAGAAATCCATAGAAACACAGGCATTTCCTATTTAGTTGCCACTGCTCTGGAACGCTCAATCCATGGAGGTTGGAGCAGCTACCTCAGTAGAAATGTTCCGACTAAAGACACGTTCCTGTGCATTTAGTTGACCTGTTTGACTGCCACGTTCTTCTTTTCCTTCCTGCCGTTTTGGATTTGTGATGCCTTCTGTGATTCCTCTTTTACTCGCGAAGCCTTTTGAGACCATGCGCCGATTAAGGACGATATAAATAAACTTGACTTGATTTGATATACAGTACAGGCCAAATGTTTGGACACGGCTTCTCATTCAATGTGTTTTCTTCATGACTATGAAAGAATGATTGTGGAGTTATGTGCTTAACAGAAAATAAGGTGAAATAACTGTGAACATGTTTTATAGTCGAGGTTATTTATTTATTTATTTTTCAAAATAGTCACCATTTGCTCTGTTTATTGCTTTGCACAGCCTTGGCATTCTCTCGATGAGCTTCAGGAGGCAGTCACCTGAAACACTTTTCATTTCACAAAACTGTTGGTGCTTTATAAGGGTTAATTAATGGAAGTTATTGTTTTATAAATGGGGTTGCAACCATCAGTCCTGTTGTGCCAGTTAGATAGACACAAAGCCGAAAGCCATATTGGACAATTGGTCAAATTCATTATGGACAACTCTATATCATGTATATTTGTGCATCCACATTGAGCAATTATGATATATGCCATTGAAACTGTTGATTTATAACCAAAGGTAAGTTTCAATTCTTGTGTGACAGTTAATGAAATTCCTCACAGAAAAATGCATATGATAAATTCAAGCATAAACAGGAGGTGGGTATGTAAAAAGAGGAAGATTCAATTTAGTGTGGGGGTTTCTTTGCAAAAGCAGAAATTTGAGACAGTGCTTACATCAGGAGGTAGTGTACCTATTATTGTGGCTGATAAATGTATGACTCCATTTAGAATGGATGTGCATCTCTTCACATGGAGAATGCAGAGAGGTGCTCACACATCCATCTTTATGCACGCCTCTGTGCTCATATAGCCTATTGAGGGGAAGGCGGGGAGGGTCACCCTATTGTAAGAATAGGCACTTGCGCGCACACACAGCATTGCATCTAATCAGCACGTCAGCGGATGCTGGAGACGGTGAAGATAAATATGGCGTGTGTGTGCATGTGTGCGTGTGTGAAAAAAGAGCTCATAGGCCTCATCATCGAGGGGAGCCTGCTTGTGATGGCTCTGACAAGTGTGGCTAATATGCTGAATATGGAACATATCATGATGCCTTTGCAGGGAAATAATGATGGAGACAACAGTTAAGACCTCTTGTGTGTGAGATGAGATGAGTGTCAGGCTCAAATCGGGAATGACAAGCTTGCATGCAAATACTGTAACTTCAGGCGTTTTCCTTTGTCATGGTGTGAGCATAAGGGCAAGAGTTTACATTCTTGAGACATGTTGGGTCAAACATAATCCAAATTGGGTGGACTAGCTAACCCAGTAGTGGGTCCAAAAGGGACTTAGCAAGTGCACTGGGTTGAGGATTTGACCCAACCCATTGTGTCAAAATTCAAATTCAACAGGAACGAAAATTACACATCTTAATGAATTAAAGTACCAAGGCATGGAATAGCATCTTCTATGTGCAACTGCAGTTAATAATACAAAACATATTACCTACAATGTCTAAGGAGTATGCTTGGCATTGTTTCTGAGACTGGCCACCCATTTTCCATGACATGGATTTGAACCTCAATTCTTGTGTCCAACACCAATTCCCTTCGAATTCTATATTATCGAACCGGAAATGTGTATAATCACACAGCAGCCTTTTTGGTTGAATTATAAAAGTTTAACAGCAAAAATTCAGGAACCCCTTTCGTCAAAAGCCACTGTATGTACTCTGAAAGGAAATAAGAATCTTTCTTTTATGTTACGCGACAATTGTGCATGCATTAAATTTGAAGTTAAGGTGCTACTGACAAGTTTTATATTTCAGACAGTGCCACTGTCAATTCTTTTTACATGTGCTAGACATACTGTACAAAGGAATCGAAATCACGTTGCTCTCATTCTCCAGTGTAGTCACAAAACAGCAACACAAAACATAACTGTAAGGTGAAGTGCATAGGCATAATGTGTAAATTGAGAATAAAAATAACTACATATACGACGTATATATATATAACACATATACGTATAATGCATAGTATCTCCTGAGGTAGATAGGCACAATTGGCAAGTAAGCGGTGGCAAAGGTGCCAACTAATATGTAAAAGAATGGCTAAGGGAGTAGAAGGTGACTATTCTGAATAAGCTAGAATATGAAACTTGTTTTCTGTTATTTCACCTTCACAGTCAAGAAAATAAAGAAAAAAAAAAAGAGAGAGAGAGAGAGAGAGAAAGAGAGAGAGAGAGAGAGATAAGGATAGGTAAATATGTGCTGAAAAGTGTAAAGCAATGAAATTCATCTTGCCTGGTCAGGAGCTCAGCAGCCTCTCATTCCAGAATCAGTAAGCAACTGTCAGAGAGGGCTTTCAACTTCAGCTCTTCAGCCACCTGAAATGTAATTTTCAACCTAACCTCTATCCATCCATTTTATTTCACCGATTCTCATTGGGGTCGCTGGCTTGCTGCTGCCTATCTCAGCCAGCTCCTAACACTAGGCGAGGGACACCCTAGAATGTTTGCCAGCCAATCGCAGGGCACACAGAGACAAACAACCATTCACACCAAGGGCAATTTGGAGTGTCCAATATACAGTGGGCCCCCGTTTTACGACATTAATCCATTCCGCGGTTGGGGCGAGTTTGTTGTATGACGGGCAATCCAAACCTATGTTGAATAGCGAATGCATTTAGAACCCCAGGTCTAAACATAAAAATTCTACATACATTTTAAAAATTGGTACCAAAATATGATAGTAAGTGCTACGTATATATAATATACATGTATACAATCAAAAAACATTATAAATAAAAAATAAAGACAGGATTTATTTACCTTTGAGTGCCACTTTTCATGCCCATATTCCCTACTAAGGGTTATGTCCAGCTTCGTTTCCATATAAATCATCCTCTCTTTAACATCACTAGCAATCTTGGGACCCGTGGCTGACCCTTTCAACTTTGAATTAAGCTGTAAAATACACTATTAATACGGTTTTGTAACCACTCACAATCGAACAAAGCTTTACCATTCCGCCATTTCGAAACGAGTGAGGCAGACCACCACCTCCGTGACCAGCATTGTTGTCACGCGTTGCATGGAAGTAGTTAGATGGCAATAGCAAATAAATGCAATTACCTAAAAATGCCAGCAGATGGAGGCAAAAAAACACAAATACAGCCAACACCCTCGGGTCATGACAGGTTTTGTCGCAAATCCGTGAAAATGTCGGAAAGAGGGGCTGAAAAAACTCAGTATTCCAGGTCGCAACATGAAAATAACGTAAATCAGGGGCGTTGTAACACGGGGGGGGGGCACTGTACCTACAATGTATGTTTTTTGGAATGTGGAAGGAAACCACAGTGCCCAGAAAAAAGCATAACGTCTATTCCAAAGATTACAACAACGGATGAAAATTGCACTTGACATGTCATTCTTAATTGGCTCTTTTATTTAGCATTCCCGCCATTCGTAGATGCGTCTGCAAACTGGGCATCCGTAGCCGACAAACTGACCGACTGTCTGTCAGTGCTGGCGAAGTGCCAACCTCTGAAAATAATTACCCCAACCTTGGGTAAAAGTACAGCAATGCACAGCTACACAATGTGTGGGTTCAGAAAACAACCCACCGTTTTCAACTGTGTATGCATTCTGCTGGAAAGTCTCATCCAAAACTTATCAAGCAGACTGAATTGGCCATTGATTCCCTTTGCCCACAGTTCAAATAAAATGTGTGCACAGCTCAACTTGATAAGGTTTTGCTTTGTAAAAGTAAAATTAAACATGGGGTTAACTGAGGTCAAAGGTCTCCTGGTTGGGCCTGTCACGCACATAGCAGTGTACTAATAAACTGCACGCGCGCACACATAGAGGCAGACTGTCAGAGAGAGGTTAAGCATGACTGATTAGATTAGGAATTATGAGCTAATTAATGCGTATCTCGGGAGACTCGTGCCGCATGCTTATTAGGAGGCAGCGCCTCAGCCATGGTGGCCAGCAGAGAGCATAGAACTATTGTTAATTCCCACTATATTAGATGTGGCCTTACATTAATTGGAACAATATGCTGTTGCTCAGAGCTTTTAGTGTTGTGTTGTGAATAAAAAGCATATGAAGATGAGATGTGTGTGAACAGTCATAAAGTAGAATGCTTTTCAGTTGAGAGCCAAACAAGGCCAAACAATTCAAAATTGAATCAGCACAAATGTGAGTAGCTTCATATGCCAACATGTCATCATCAAAATTAGTTTACTAAAACAAGCGGCCGTGTGGCTTTCATGCAAAGCGACAAGACCGCTTTCAATGAGGACGGAGCGGTCGAATTTCCTCCATTGTTTTTGTGCGTCCTTCCATGGCAGGCTTCATCATACATTTGATATCGATATAAATCGTAGTAAATGAAAATCCCAATTCTTATGTGAATTGATATTTTGCACACCCCTATTTTTTGTGACGCTCAAATGAAGCTTTTATGGGACATTTGGGGCCAATTGCTTAGAAAATGGTTTCATTTTTGGAAGCTTCTGTGACAGCCCAGGACTTTGAAATTAAACATTTCGGTCCACATCGGCCGGCGGACTTTGACATCATTCACGCAGGAAAGGACAATATCTGAGAGGAACATGGCTAACTGTGATTAGAAAATCGCTGGACGCTACATGGACTACAATGGGATTCAAAGATAGAAAAAGTGGTTGCCATCTTTCAAGAGAGACACAGCTCCAATGAGACAGAGGAAAACAAACACTGCAGCAAGTATGAATGAAGCTTGTGATACCGTGGAGAGATTTTGCAAACGTGATCACCTTATAGCACTACAGCTCATGGACAGCACACTTTTCAGTATCTTCAGCAAATCATTTACGTGTGCTGAATTTGAATGTACAACTAATGTACAGTCAGTCACTCAGTTGCATACTGGCAACACCCGGTCTCTGCTGCAGTTGATGATTTTGCATGATCAGAAACTTTGTCACTGCTCAAATTTATCAACACAACTCTAATGACAGCAATTGAGTCAGAAAAAAACCCCAAAAACGTTTCAACACTAAAAAGGATCAAGACATTTACAAGACACTCAATGGGCCCATTGAGTGTCTTGTAAATGTCTTGATCTAGTGCATTTGCACTAGCGACTTTATGCTGTTCATTGAAAATGAAGTCATTCACGGATCATCGGATAATAGTGTTTTTGACAAGTTTGCCCAGATGAAAAGATCGACATGCATCCTTGCTATTCAAAAAGTGAGTAACTCTGGCGAATGATACTTTCATTTGGGATCTTTTAAAGCTTTTATTCATCGGTTGAATTTGAAAAGCTATCAATAAAAAGAATTGTGTTCTTGAACTGAAATGGATTTCATTGTGTAGGTTTTGCTGTTAGTGCCCACTCTGGTGGCCCACTCAACTTTTCATGCCAGAGACGCCACTTATAGTTTGCATCAAAAGCAAGCATTTTTCTAAGGCTGAAGCCGATTAACATGCATTCTACATACTCGCGTGCTGCTGTGCTGTATTGGCAGCCTGTAATTTTTGCACACTGGAAGTGCCCTGAAAAAGTGCTTGCTAAAACAGATTTTGACAATTATGAACAACAGTTGAGACAAACTCGGCCAATATGTAAATAAAATATCTGAGTTCACTTTGTGAAAATAGGGAACATAAGGATTTTTTAAAAATTATTTTATAGTATTTTCGTTCATTATACAACTGTAAGCCTTAATATCGGACTTCTCGGGTCCCCGAAGGCAACTGTAACACGGGTCCCATTCACGTTGAAGCCGTGAATGCACAGTTCTGCGGTCTTCCTACTAAATAGCACAACACAACTGGAGCTGTGTGTAGTAGTCTTCTCTTTATTGCTTTCTCTTCACACCCCTCTCTCTCTTTCGCACACACGCTACTCAAATGTGGCAACTACGAATACATTCATTCAAAACAGAAAACAAAGATAAATAAATGAAAACACAATAGATACTAAATAATGTTCCACTACTACAATGGCGCATAGTAGTCTGCAAACCGAAATGAGCTCACTGTTGTATTTGTGTCCATTTGTCAGTAAGCAGAAGATGAGATGTTAGGAGGCAGTTATGTCTATGGAACATTTAAAAGGATTCTTTGGTGCCAGCGTGAGATGCAGAGCCTGAAGTCAGGTGCAACTAGTGTGCCGAAATCAATATGAGGGTGAAAGCAGCCAATGGAGTCATTGGTGAGGAAGGCGGAGTGACAGGCAATGCCACAGGCTACTTCATATTCAGTCCAGGCTACAACTAGCCTTGGACATTCCCTATTACGGTTGTTTTTGTTGTTATTGCAACATCAAAGTGCTCTTGTTCCCACATCAGGTCTGACATGTCGGCGTTTAAGTGAATGTCAACGTTGTTTTGCTCATTTCAACAGCCCTAAATTTGTGACGCGACCTCTGGCAGACGCTCGGGAGGCTATCGACCAGTCGGATCCATTTGTTTTCTAGCCATTTCTCCACGCTGTCCATTTCTATCACATTACTTTGACAGAAATTGAATTTGCTCTGATGCATTTTGATGTCTCCTAAGTGCGTCCGCCGCTCACGCTGGAAGTGTCGTGTTTCAAGTGGTCCGATGATGCGAAAACACTTCAGATTTAAACAGAAAAGATGGAAATAGATTTCATTTTATTGTCTTGTGCTGGCATTTGTTTACGTGTTTCTGACTTTGTCCTTCAAATCCTTCTGTTTGCTCGATAGTCAAATGCACTTTGAGATGTGTTTACTTGCAAAGATCAACATTGTTATAATTGTGGCAACATTTTTTCTAGATGTATATATGTATATAGAATGGACTTATTCCAGTCATTTCGATCCATAAACATCATTCAGACATGTTTTCCTTCTCTTGTTCATTTCAACACTTTGTTACCGCTGCAGGCAAGTCTTTCTTTGGCCTGGTCAATGGGTCACATAGCAGTGAAACTTCTAGCCCATGTGATTGAAAACACCGTGGGTCCCGTATGGGATGTTGACAGGGACCTCTGCTCTGCCCAGTTCAGTGAAAGTCTTGGCATCCAGAATGAGAAGGAATGTGCTTTTATCCTGGAAACAAAATCGAAACACAGTAATCGTAATGTAAGTAAAAGAGTGAAGTGTTCCCTTTGCTGTTGTTATGAGTGACAACACCTTGGAGTTTTTTTGCTCAGCAGATGTATTGGTATTTTTTGGACTGTAAGGCACACTTAAAATGCTTCACCTTGATCAAAAATCCATAGTGTCCCCTGTATATGGATGTCAAATTGAATAAGAATAAATTATGACGTTTGCTGTATTGGTTTGTTTTTATCTCTTGTGCATTATTACCCGGTGAGACATGGAAATTTCCTCAAAATATAGCTGTTCATTGAGAGTGCACCTCATAGTATGAAAATATTCTAAAAATATTTGTCGGGCTTTAAGTTAAGAATGCTCAATGACCAGGCTAACAAACATAATGGGTGCTGTGTTGACACAAACTGCAGGGTTGGCGATCCACCTCACTTTATTCGCTGGGGGGAGTGTGCCTGGAACAGGGCTGACTCAGGGTGCCGGCAAAAGGGAGGGGCAAATGAGGGGCATCGTTTGTTAGTCAACTACTGTATTATTAAGTCTTTCAGCAGGTCAAGAAAAGAGAGAACCGCCGTGAGGAAAAGTGAGAGTAATTCTGACTCATCGCTTGGCTGCCCAATGTGTCAATCGAAGCAATGGCATGGACATAGTCCTGTAGTACGATATCATGCAGTCAAATATGGTGGCGGCCATCTCGTGTGCACATGTGAAATAAGAGCTTGGTAATGAGCTGATCATTTAAATCAGGTTTGTAGGGAGGACATCGACTTTTAAAAACATGCAGGATAGCGACCCTATTGCTCGATTTCGGTCAATCTGACCCAACTTTGATGAGCAGTATTTCCATCCAATTTAATAGGTTCCAATTTAAGATATGACTGTTTAGTTATGAGGGTTGTCATGGAACAAATTGAACTGTTACATGAAGACATCACAGAGTCAACCTTCTGGTATCATGTATAGTTCGATATTCAAACTCAGTTTTACACAGTGAGACGAAGGGAAATAAATCCCAGAGTTTACATTATATCTGCAGATGTGAACTCACTTCCCGTGGTGTGATAATGACTGACAACACAACTCCATCATCTTCCTCCGCCGCCTCGGGCGAAGCAACAAAGACAGGCTCAGACGGGAACAATCCAGGATAACGCCACACCTAAACAGGAAATACCGCATTAAAATGTCCTCAGAACCAAAGACAAATCTCCCGTTAAAATGCTTTTTAGTTCAACTTTCATGCAACACTAAACAAAAGTAAACTAGTACCTAAGTGCTGCCACAGTCTATTTGTGATGCCCGTCCCACTCCAAACTTTTCCATTAAATTACATTTGTGTTATTGTGCTCCAAACCCACCGAATCTTATCACAGTATTCTTGAATGTTTACAAATGTGTATTATACACAGTCACACACAGTTTAGAATCTTCAATTAACCTGAATCCGAGCCCTACCACACAGCATGCCATCTCTGCCACAATGTGGCACTAGTTCTAGCACTAGTTTGGATGTCACAGTTTTTTTTTTGTTTTTTTTTGCTATTTAAAATTGATTACAAAAATAGTAAAAAAAAAAATGGACTGAGCTTTCAGTATTGGTTTCTTCCAAAATACATAAAATGGGCAGTCTGTGATCAGAGGACACCTTCAGCTCCTTGGTATGCGCGTCCATTTTGAGCAGGGAGTCACTGAATACATGTCCAAAACCACACGAGTAGAAATAGCGGTAAGGGCGTCCATTGTAGTGCTCGTAGTTGATCTGAGGGAACTCAAGGCCTCCATATTGCAACAGTTCATCATCGTGAAGCTCCTCATGGGTCATGTAAATCTACAAAGTACACCAGGTAAGAAAGTCACTCTCATTGGTGTTTTTTTTTTAAATTTCATTATTTTTTTTAATGTTTTGCCAGTCTATTTTTACTGGTCTGGCATTAAATGAGTTCATTATTCTACTATACATCAGTGCCATCTATAGCAGAATAAAATATGCATTACTTGCTGCAAATAATTAATTTGATCATGCCATTTAGTGTAAGAACATTTTGTTCATTGCCATTTTTTCCTAGGCTGACATTGAATGAGTTACTTGAACTTTTGTATTACACCGAAACTCAACAAATAAAGTAAAATAAAGTAGAGAATGAATATGTTGAACTCCATATGTCAATTCAGTCATCGATGACAACAACAAAAACAAATACAGGGAAAAAAGCAAGACAACAAGCTTGGAATAGTATGTGAAAAGTCCCCATTGTTATAATGTGCTTTTGAGCAGGGCTGTATTCTATATTTACCATTGAGCCTTAGTACACTTAAACTACTCATCAAGTAATCGAATCACGTTTTACATCACTTTTTCTTTTTTTTTTTTTTAAATAAAAATCAAAACTCATACCGATGAATAGTATTTAAATGATTTGTTTAATGTTTTTCATTCATGAAATATCTTCGTTGTTCGACCACAAAAACTATCCGGTATAAGAGCGAATACTCATCAAGGTGTGTAATTACTCACTGGGTGTTGTAATTGACTTTGTTGATTACAATCTCGACTTCACTCTTAACTGTAAAGTGAAGTGCAACTGAGTTAATGGCATAATTACTTAGTGATGGATGTTACCTCTCCAGGTTTGGTCATCTTGGCCGTGGCTTTATAGTTATGCAAGGTCACAAGGTTCTTGTCCAAGGGGGTAGATTTGTCCACATTTAATGGCAGGACGTATCTCCTTGGCAGGTTTCTGCACAGCGAGTTGTAAAACTAACAAGAGGAGGCACAAAAGTGTAGTTCACCTGTGAGATTATCACAGCAATAATTCTTTGGGACAAGAAGTGATATTTCAAAGGGTTGCTAAATATTGGCATCAAATGTAGTTGTAATGAATTTGATGTCAAAATAATTTATAATTTAATCAATCAGAAGAGACCTATTTATCACTGCTATTTACTGCTATTTCTTTAAATTAAAATGCTGACTGGCTAGTAATGTTATATGGCTGCCGTGGATGATTTAGTACCATTCGAACGTACTCCTTAAAACAACCACAGTAATTCATTGTATTGCAAGTGTACTTATGTTTTCTGTATGTTGCTGTCAGTTAATATATCACAAAAAGTAAAGAATAATAGCTATATCAGAAAACACACAAGCTGAATTGTAGTGAAAAAATACAATTGTTGGAGACATGCATGAATCAAAGAAAAAAGATGTGTCCCACAGAACCATAAATTCACCTTGTCCATCTCCTCTCCTGGGCCTCTGCGGAGGTTCTCCAAGGTAAAGTCTCCGATGACCTCGCCGTCATCCCCACAACACATGTCCATAACTAGCAGGCCGTTGTCTTCAAAGGCATTGATCTGATGCAGCGTGAACATGGGCGCTGCACGGTACTTCACGTCACTCTCCTGTTCACAGGTGTCACGTCACACACCAGTACTGTAGCTTAAAAATGTGATCATTCTTGCAAGTGATAAACTGTTACATTAGGCGGAGTGTCCGTTAACTTTAATGTGGGAAGTCAATGAGCCGAAGCAAATCTATGGACTTCGAGTAAAGTACAATTTTGTTATTGTTAATAAATAATGACTTTTGTCTGTCCGATGTGAAGACCCTAATCATGACCAAGAACCTAAACCTGAACTTAAAAATGTAAAACTAACTCCCTAACGCCAGCTTTTACCCTGTTAAAATGAATGGACAAAAACAGCCACAAGCATATCGTCACCCTGATAACTGCTTAACAAATTTTTCTCATTCTCATTTTTGCGGGAAATGACTCTCCACACTCCAATGAAGATGTTGCAAAAAGTAAATTCCCGTTGCCTTTCAATTTGTAAGACATATTTATCCAATTTCAACATTTCTAAAATCATGCAGAATATCTCACTTTTTTTTTCACTTCCTTTAGGTGCAATGGTTAAGTGTCTCAGTAGTCCTTCAATCTTCTAGTGTGCCGTGTCAAGCCAAGTGAATGTGGCCTTTGACTCACTTTGCCAGTGTGCCGGTTGACCAGGTGGAAGACCGTATCATAGTGGGGCTCCCAGGTCATGACTTTGTGAAAACTCTTTCCTTGGATGCGGTAGAGCATAAACTTAAGCAGATCCAACTTGATGGGCTGCTCCACAAACACTATGTAGTTCTCTGACATGACTTTTGAAGGCACAAACAACCAGAACAAAGAAAAGAATTTCAAAAGTTGCATTTGTTTTTTGGATTTGAAACAACAATATCCATTAAGAGTCCCTTTAGGTGAATGCTAACAAACAATAAAAAACACTGTAGACGGGTGAAAAGAATACCACTGACATATAAAACACTCAAAGGAATGTAGGCGTCATCATCTGTGAAGACCGAGTAATATTACTGCATCATACTGGGTGTCTCAATGTGAATTTGAATGTCTGAATTAGACTGCGCGTAGGTGGCCATAACACGCTCGTCAGACATAGCAGCACATTGTCCACTGAATTGAAAAATGCAGCAGAAACCATTTAATTCCTTGCAATTACAAGACCTCTGTTCAATTTTGTTTCCAGCAATGCGCCCTTTGATGAAACTTTGTTTCATGCCAAGAACCCCCCCACAATCGCAAGGTATTTTTTGATGGGGAGAAAAAATAAATAAAAAACGTAAAACAGAGAGCAATGCCAACATTGCCGGATAATTATTTGACTGGGTTTTAGGACTATGTAAATGGGTGGCCTACAGAGAACATGAATTTGTGGAGAACATGAATTTACAGAATATTTTTCTGAAAAGTTTACATAATTTCACCGTTATTTAGATAAAACTGAGACACTAAATATCCTTTTAATGGTTTAAAAAAATATACCACATACACGCCTGGAGTGCCTTTACATACAGTCAGAGGTACACATACCCCCGTTTGACAACCACTGCTATAGTGCCATTTTCTTAAAAAAAAACAAAAAAAAAAAAAAACATCTCGATGTAATCATAAAATATCAGTGAACTGAAGACATATTTGGAGTTAATTGTAATAGTAAAAGTAAATGGCAGAGAGATCACAGATGCCATTGATAGTTTCCTCAAGTGAAATTATGAAATTATGAAATTTATGAATGGTTTGAGGAACAACATTAGGCCTATTATTTGCGCTAGTTTCACTTTCTAGAGAATAGGAATGTTTGCTGTAGCATTACTTCCTTATTTGCAGTATTTACATAGCAATGGCAAAGTAATTTAATTACAATACAGTCAATTCCTTTCAGTAGGTTTTAGAAATCATTATTTCTGTCTCAAACCGTTGCTTGTAGAAGAAAGTATGTACAGCATATAATATTTCCATCACGTTAAGATCTGGAAAAAATGTAAGGGTGTATCCCGGTACATTTGTGTCTGACTATAAACGTTTCAGTGTTAAATAAATAACTTTGTCCTAGATTAACACAACTCAGGGGTTTTCCGCAGACTGCACCCATTCTTCTTTTGCAAAACAATATGTTGCAAATTTACGTGGCCCAATCAAGGGAATTTGGAGGCGAAAATATGTGCTTGCACATGAACAAGTAAATGTGGGGAATAAACAGATCCCCTGCTTCTGCTGCTAATCTACAGAGGGATGCAAGTGGGTGCCTTGAATCACTTTATAACGCTTCACTCTTGGCAAAATAGTGTCTTTTTCCATCCAGGAATAGCACGGAGGTCTGCACAAAATTGCATTATGTATGTACAGAAGCAAATGCACATGAGGCTTGAAGCATTGAAGGGGGTCTATCGAGTCACATGACATATCAAACACACGCCACCTGTTAGGGATCCTCCTGACTTTCTTATTTTTCTTGCTTTAACTGAAAGAGGTGCTGTGTGTTTTTTGGGTAATTTTTGATACTTGTAAATTTTGAAGGCCCAAATGCAGGATAAAGTGGAGGAATATAGACAATCAAACACACACAGCTGGTGAGAACCGAACATAATACAAAGGCACTGTGATTGACGAAGGGAAGCGGGGCGGGACTAGAATTTGAATGAGTAATTAATAGGAGGATGGGGGGAAAAAAATAGAGTGTAGGCTCAAGCCTGTCAAAAGCAGGCAGGCGCCAAAGCTCTTCCCATAGATTGCGTTCATTCTACTTATCCCTTTGGCGACGCGCTGCATCTCACCGAAGCTGTGATAGTAGGAGGGTTTTCTGGGTTCGCTCGCTCGGATGGAGCAGATCACTTTGGCTCCGTATAGGTCTGCGCAGTCCTCACTCGCCCCCGTCTCCTCGGGCGGGGGCACGCGGATGATGTTGTAGAAAAAACCTGAGGAGGCACACAAACACATCAACTGTATGTGTATGTGTGCCTAAGTATAATACTGTAGGTGTGATGATCACGTGTATAGAAATAGAAAAGCCTGGGAATTTAGAACATGAAATTGGAGTTAATACAAGTGAAGATAAACACATGAATAAATAATGACATGAATAATTAATGTTATTATTAAATACAGTCAATACACAAAGGAGGCGAAGGCATGCAAACATGCTCTCGCCGGGCACTTCATTTAGTGTATCTGCACAATATGATGGGATTCAGCACAAAAGAAACATTAAAAAATAATGATGCTGTTTTGGTTGAAACTGTCAGAGAGATATTCATTTAACAATGACTTTTTTTTTTTTTTAAATAATAGAGCAGCATGTAGAACTGGTGGAGAACACATTTGCCTCGCCGTTCTGAGGTTCAGGGTTCGAAACTCAGTTCTAGGCTTTCTGTCTGGACTTTGCATTTGTCCTTGTGTACTGTATATTACTGTACATATAAAGTTTAGTAATATAGAGTAATAGTAATATACCGGTACACAATTTACAGATATCTTACGTACAAAAAGTAGATATAATAAATGTTTATTGCTATATTAAATTGCCATTTTGAAATGGGCTAAGGTTATTTTATCAAAGACATATATAGTGTATTATACAGTATTTATAAAAAAAAACAAACATAATTTAAGTTTTTTTCATTAGCTATCATTCCATTGACAAAGATTTTATGTTTTCACCAGGTATTACTTCAATACCAGTACTATGGCAATTAATGCAGGGATGGTAGTCATATGAAAATGCTGGTACCTCGGTTACCAACAGTCAAATAAAATGTTCACACACTCACCTTTGTCATTGCCAGTTTCCTCAATGTATCATTCTGTTTCTTTGACATTCTTTTTTGTGGTTGGTTATAAAAAATGCTGTAAAATATATAGTATGTAGAAGCTAAGAACACAACACTTTTTACATTGCAGTTCGATGTGAAATGCTCAATCACTTCGTTTGCAGGGCAAAAAGTCGGCAACGATGAGTTTTTGCAATGATCCGCTTCAGTCACGTTAGGCTGTGTCGCTCGGTGTGCAGCGCTCCTAGATGTTGCAGCTTTGGTTTAGTGTAAGTTGTGCTGGATGTTACCTCCTTTCCCGTAAGAGTTGCCCATGTTGTATGTTGCCCCTTGGCGGTCATAATGTGGGTGGGCTGTGGCCGCGTTGATAGCAACGTATTGGCTCCAGTCAACCTGAGTTTGGCAAGCACCATTTATCTTTGTGTACATTTATTTTAGTTAACCTCCCGATGAACGTGGGGAGAATGTAGTCTTCCTACCTTTTCTTTTGTTTCCAGTGTTTGCGGATCAATTCTCCTCATGTAGTTGGTTTCTGTGCTCACAAAATAGTCTCCCTTGTACTTGACAAAATGGACACTTGCGTTGTCTGTTGCCTCTGTTGACAACGGGAAATGAACGTTACATATAGCTGTGTTCAAATAAAAGCAGAGTGTCTATTCTATTCTATTCTATTCTATTCCATTTAGACTCACACACACAAGCCAAACTCAGATTTAAACCCAACGGAGCATGTAATATACCAGCTAAATGGGAGACAGGAGAGCGTAGCCCTCTAAAACAAACAATTTAAAGAGGCCTCTGTTGTTTGGAGTGGGGTGTACATGTTGCACATTCTAATCCAGATCAAGACCATGAAAAAATGCATTAAATGTGTTAAGAAAAAATATGTTTAAAAAAAAAAAACTGTGGCTTTTTTGTTCTTGCCAGCTCAAACAGTTGCTGTTTAAACAGAAAAAAGGTGCATGTGGAGATGAAAGCTATCATTGGATTTTTAAGATTTACTCCTTTTTTTAAACACAGGGATATTCTGAGCACAGCTTTATGGCAACGCCACAAAGAGGCTTCCTCACATTTTAAAGGGACTGAAAATTCAAAAAACAATATGTAATAAAAGTAGGTTAAAAAAAGTTACAGCTCAATTCCAAAATAGAATGCATAGATGAAACATTTTTTTTTTATTATCTGTTTTGTTATTTTTTATTAAAAAGAAACCTCCTAAGACATGACAAGCAAAGGCCAAAATTTATTCCCAGCTTCTGCTAAATATTTTGTTGCTGAATTGATGGCAATAATGGCTGATGGGAGGAACATTGAAAAATGTGGAAGAAGTGACATCCTGATGCATTGTATCCCTGCCAAGGATGTTATGGATTATACAAATGATTTAGATTATTATGCAATGCTTGGCTTGGGTAATCAGGTGATTTAATTCTGTCCAGGCGAAGGTCAAGGACTGACATGTCATATGTAGCCTATGGTGCTTTGTTAAATGTACTGCACTTTATTTGTGTTCATATTTCTTAATATGAACATTATAATGAACAATTCGGCTCCATATAAATAATAAATCACTTAAAATGAATAGGAAATAAAGAAAAAAAAATCATGATTTTATGAAGCGTCCTTTTTGATTCAGAGAAAAAAAAAATCCACATTTTTTTTACAATTTCAATCCATCACAATATGGTCATTGTAATGTCTCAAATTTAATGCACATAAACCTTTTTAATTGTTTTACTTCAACTGTAGCGCCAGTTGGTAAGCGTAATAATAATAATACATTGAGTGACAACGGGGATACATTAGCATGCACTAAAGGAACCTCCGCTTAGTGGGCATATTCAGCATTTAAATTGCACATACTTGGGATCTGAAAACGTGAGAAGAATCGCGCAAAGATGTTCTTGCAGGGATCAGGCATGGCCAGCGTTCCAAACTCGGACACCACGATTCGGTTCTTTTCTGAGTTGCGCACAAATGAGTCACTTCTCAGGAAGCAGCTCGTGTACGTCACGTTGCCCTCACTGATGTGAAATCTGTGCATCAGGGCCATGCCGTCAAACCAGTGGGTGTATCTGGGGGGGAGAAATACCTTTGGTTTTAGATCATTAGTGTGAGAAAAATCCTCCATAGTTTGTGCTTAATTGACAAAAATCCCAAACTTCATCACAAAGCCCGCGCGTGTGCACGTGTATGCGTGTGTTTGTCTATCTGCCTGCGTGTGTGCGTGACATATTCATGAGCTGTGAACTGAGCTCTTCCAGCACATTTTTCATATGATTTCCCTTGAAATGTTTCAGCAGCCTGCGCGTTTGCCATTGTGCAAATATTTTCTGCCTTCACCAGATGTTATTGATTATAAAACGGCAAACATTTGCTTACTGCATTTTGGTAAACAAACATTTTGCTTTTTTACAAGCTAACTTAGATGACTCATTAACTTGCATCGCGAGCGAACACAGAAATGTGCTCTACCTGTCTTTGCCAAATTCAAACTTTCCTGGACCGTTCCTCAGGAAGCTGCCGTTGATCCATGTGGGGATGGTTCCCTTGATGGTGGTGGCAATGGGATCAGGGTTTTCCTCCACAGAGCTCACTAAAGGTGCCACACTCTCCAAACCTTTGGCTTGCGGGCATCTCTGCCTGCTGGACACTGGAAGGACATAGTAAAGAAAATCATCATAATCATATTCATAATTACAATGATAGTAAGCGCAGGAAAAATACAGAGTGAATTAAATGAGGGAGCATGCTGTCATTTGTGTAGTTATACCTCCTGCTGTTATTCACAAAACACAATGGTAATAATTCATCTAGAGTAGTAAAGAAGTAGTTTATATATGAATGAAATGTTTGCGAATATTCGATAATGCAGCATGCTAAACCGGATTTATAATTAATGTTAACATAATACTTAGCACATACTACTAATGAAAACCATTAGCTAAAAAATATCTTAATAATCATAATACAGTCATAAAAAAATAATAATCTAAGCCTACTGGAACTAATGGAGTATTAGAATTATTAACAATAACAAATAATGCATAATAACAAGAGTTGTGATTGTGAGTGTGATTGGTTGTTCGTCTCTGTGTGCCCTGCAATTGTTTGCTGAGAAAAGTTCCAGCATGCCCGCGACCCTCATGATAAAATGATAAGGGATGGATAATTCATGCCCCCCACCCACTTTTTTTTTTTTTTTTTAATCTAGATTGTTTATTGAAGCAGTATGCAGGCAGTAGCTGGAAAAACTAACAATAATGTGACAGTAATAAAATACACCAGTGACTGTTTGCTAAGGTATCAACACTCAAACTGAACGGTCCAATAAAAAAGTGCATACATGAGCAAAACATTATCTATTGTGTGCTCTGAGAGATTACGTAACGCCTTCCGCCACTGTGACATGGCTCCCTGGGGTGACACACGATGAATGACATCTGCTTTACCCGCTGCATTTTCTGCCATCCAATAAGCAATTCCTATTCATTGACTGCTATCTCCTCCACTGTTTGAGATTCACGCGATAAGCAAAAAAGAACACCATTGGTGTGGTTCAACAGTGGGATGTGTGCTGAGCTCAGATTTTAAGCTTTCTGGAGATGCTAAGCTTTGGAATAAAGGGAATAAATTAAATTTCTTCTTGAGATGCTAATAACCCAGACAATTAAAACAAAAGCATATGCAAAGAAGAGATAAGTTGCGCAGGCCAATAACCGACTCTCACAATGTCAACAACGTGGAGTTTAATTGCAATTACTGCAGCATGAATTAAGAACATAGAGGTAGCATGAGTCTTTGACTGATTCAAATTTAACTCTATGTTATTGTACCAACAATAAGTTCCACAAAGGCAAATCTTGAACGGTAAGTTAACTAGATGAATGCGCACTGCGCCATGAGAGATCATCAGGTATTCACTAATTACGTTCAAACTCATGTTTGAATGGGACTTAGCACACACCTGCCACTATGGAACGCCTCCGATGAACCGCTAAGAAAGTTCGAGGAAGCGTCTATTGACATTTATGCAGTCACATCTTAGCACAAGCGCCGGTCTCGAGAGCTTTCACATCATCAGAGGGATGCCATTGTACAAAGATGTCAGTCAGGAGAAGGTTACAAACTTTTTTTCTAAGGCTTCACATGTATCACGAAGTAAAATAGGAATGACAATCAGAGTCCAGTGAAAGCGAAAATGGAATGGCAGTGACATTAGCGAGTATTAAACGTGTTGTATTATTTGCGCGTGTTCATAAAATTCAAAGCGTACCCTATGACCAGTGCTCTTGTTATTCAAATTAATCCCAAATGTCATCCAAATACCTTGATCCTTTTTCCCTTTTTGTCAAAATGAAGATCCAAATGAATTAAATCTGCCCCAAGAAAAAATGCCTCTCATTCATAAATAGCACAATTCCATCTCGCTGGCATACAATGGCGTCTACTCACTCGGCTGTGGCTTTGCGGTCTCGGACATGCTTGACCTGTTGCTGTGCAAATCAAACGAGAGTTAACACTGTACTTTTATTATAGTCAGTCTGAAGAGGACAGCCTTTGGACTCTGGGATTGGCGCCGAGTTCACTCCCCATAAAGAGGGAAAGGTACATCAGTCATGCTTTCAAACAACTGCTCGTAAAAATGTCTCCATACTCATCCTACTGTTTCTCTTGTATGACATAATATATCATTAAATATGTTTAAAAATGTCAAGTTCCACCCAAACTCTCTATGGTGTCAAAATCTTGCAGGAAAGGTTGCATGAAGATTTGAAGCTTATATAACTGCAAAGTGAGGGATCAGTAATTATTTGAGCTTGTACGTACTTCCGTATTTTACTGTAACAACAAGCAGTTGCAAGATGATTAGTGCATAGTTGGAAGTGGTATACTGCACATTTTTTGTGTGATATACGAGCTCAACTGAAGATCATGTTGTGAGTTGTGCATCACATATTTTTGTGTGGCTCTTGCCTGCAGCTCACATTGTTAAAATCAATGCATATTTGTTTCTGCAGTGTTTGTTTACTTTTTGCTCTCTTCATATACATTGACATCCAGTAGTTTCATTTTTAACTCATACAAATAATTTTTTCATATATATTTTTATGAATTCAGAAATCCAACCCCAGGTGTTTATACAGTATATGTTTTTATGTTTGTTTGTTTTTTTTTAATTTAGAGTGGCTGATACTAAATAAATTAAATATTAAAGTAATGAATTTAGTAATTATGAAAATAATAAATTACTTCATGTGAGTATTTAAATAAAGGATTACCTTTTCAATTAGTTACGAAATTAACCGATTACTAACTTAACTGATTACTTTGACTAGAAAATTTTGAAGTAATTGATTACTGGCACTTAAGGGGCTGAAGCATTGAATTAATCAATTATTTTAAGTAAAAATTTACTAAAGAATGCAGTGCAACACTTTGCTGCCTAAAGTAATTAAATGACTTCAGTACATATTACGCATTGATTACTGAGGTACTTAGTTCATTTAGTGCTGGCCATTTTGAGACCCTCCTTTGGCCAAACTCTTGAAAGATTTTGAAGAAAATATTAGTACTTGCACGTGGGATTGATTGTCGGTATTCTTAAAAACAAAGTAAAAAAAACTCTTTGGAATTGAATGAGTTAATGTTAGTGAATTCTTTTTTGTTGGCTTATTTTTTCAAAAAGGCAGAAGGCGACCTATATCTTAATGACCTTTAAGTTGCACTTTAATTATTACTTATCGCCGCGTTTCTGTTGTTTATCTAATCTATATACTGTACCGTCTCATCTTGTACAGGTTAAGGTTTGCAGTTGTTTTTGCTACGATAGAGCAGTGTCCTTTATTTCATAAACTGCTCAGAAACACAGTGCAACCATTTTTTTAGTTCTTTTGTGATAGAATGAAATAAACAAAACAAAAAAAAACAACAAAAACACCCCTTGAGTTTCGTCATATGAAAAATGGAGCCACACATCCCAGTGCATGAGGTGAACACCAAATTCAAATAAATCTCGATTCGCTATAAAATCAGACAAGTTGCATGCAGCCATGCTTCCTGTTCTCCCCCTTGATGCGCGGGGAGTGGAAATGTGACAAGTAGGAACAAGACCTACAGGAAGACCAGTCGGGGCACGAGGCGCTTCTGAAGAATTAATTAAACGACTAACTCCTTGCTTCGTGTACTTTCAAGACATGAAATGCCAGGAAATGTTGAGCTCCAATTAAAAAGCAAAAAAAGATAAGAGGTGATCCAATGCGCAGCCAATAACAGAGCGAGCATGTAGTTGTCATTTTTTAGCGGCCTAGAACTTTTACGAATCCTCACTAAGCTTCCAGCCAAATATTAGGAATGCCTCACAATAGTTCAACTACAATAATAAAAACTGTGATATTTTTACATTAGACCAGTGCTTCTCAAATAGTGGGTTAGGGTGGTGGCGGGGTGATGCTAGGGGGGTCTCTTTCCTTCGGGGGGCTTGGCAAAATATAATTGAAAAGCAGTGAATTAGACTAACACTCAATTAAGAGCAGATGTCCACAAAGGTTGAATTATAAACAAAATAGTGCTGTGTTTGCATTTGTTTGCTTTAACTCACATCAGTAGCTTTGCACCATGACAACTTGATGAGACCGAACGAACCGTTACCTTCTTTGACACTTGCCAATTTTTTCGTTCTATTATCGTTCTTGCTTGAATCTTTCTTGGGGCACTCACTCGTTTATACTGGTGTCCTGTCCTTACCAACCATCACGCCTCACTTGTTTTCTGCCTTTGGTCAGAAGTGGGCAGTACTGACGGACTGCTGTGACGGACCAACGGAACAGTATATTTCACGTTGTAACGGTCACCACCCGTCTGTCACCATTGGTAACGGTTTAACACCTCGCCTTGTTAATTCTTCCAAATTTCTGAGAAATGTTTAAACAGACATATACGCTTGAGCAGAGAAGTGTAAACGCAGTCTACTCGCCGAGTGCATATTTTAATAAGAGAGTACGTGTCTTTCATGCCTCCGTTGATACTTTTGAATTCCGTTAAAGATAATGGTACTTGGTGAGCCAGGCGTTTTTTAGGTGTTCCTCGGTATACAACGCCATTAGGTGTCCCTAAAGAACTGGCTGACGAGTGCACATTCTGATCAAATGCACAGTGTGCTGGTCATGAGCACCGTCCTGCTCCTCCTAATATTTCCAGTTAATATAACTCCCTTTGCCCCACATGAGGAACTATCATTGAAAGGCAATGTTTACTGCCACAAAGAGATCGAGAGCAACTATAAACGCTGAGAGTCACGGAGAGTTCAGCAGTAGTTTCTGACAGGTAAAACAGGCTGAAACAAAGCCGCTACAAAAGCCCAGGGGGGGCCTTCAGTTGGCCAGGCTTGCGGAAGATCCATCACATGCTCTATACTGCAGGTAGACCTCAGTGCATCTGCGCACCAACAATGTAATGAATACAAGAGGTTTAATCATCGCGTGGCAAGGGGGGGTTCGGGTGGTACTATTGTGGACACCGAGCAGCGATAAGCACAACAATGTTTTACAGATTTGACGAAGAATTTTAATTAGCTTTCAATTAATTGCATATCTGGGCTGCAAAGGAGCTCACAGAGGGATGCTGACTATCTCGGCTTATTCTCTTGTTGTCATGCTTCATCTGTCTCCACGCAGCCAGATGAAAAAGGGTCGCCTGAGTCCAACTTACAAAACAGAACTTCACAAATGAAAGTGGAAACTGTCAGACTTTCCTCAGAAACAATTTTCAAGTAATAGTCCTATTTTCATTTTAACAAGGGGGGGGGGGGGGGGGGGCAAGTATGACTTAACTACACAGGTAAATTGTCCCATCTAGTGGTCAACTGATTGAATGCTTCATCATTCATCCATTATATATATGCAGGGGTTTACTTTTTTTTGTGCGTTTCTTATACGAGTACCAGGACATAGTATTTAGTAGCCACCCTTTCTTTCATTATAAACAGTCTTCCTCAGAGTCCTTCTCAATGTCATCCTCACAATAGCAGCGCACCGTCTGGGTTTGCACGCAGACATTCTGTGTCCTCGAAAGTTTTCAAAAGTCAACCGGCTTATGATTTGCGTGGTTCGTTCAGGACCCAGGTTCATTACTCCATGGAAGTCAGAGGAAAAATCTCGGTTGTTTTCGAGGGTCAAAGTTGTTATTGTTAAAACAAATGTTTTCCCAGTTACAAAAGACAACAATGAAAATAATAAAATACCAACTTGACATTTGAATTTCATTTGAATAGTTTTATTTGAGATTCAGCTTGGTGATTAAGGGGTGAGAGAGAATAACATTTTAGGGGATATTTAGACGTATTTTTTTTGCCTCAAGACAAGTAAGTTTATTGAGAAACATCATGTTTTAGTATTGTGTATGAAAATGATAAACAATTGATGCTTTGAACACTAAATGTGCTCCAATTCTGGAATGACCCTATACTTTATGTGAAGATGATTTAGCATGAAACAATCTGCAGCATTTCTTTCAGTGAAACATTTTTTTTCATCTACATTTGCAAACTATTAGCTCCAATACCATTTCGAGGAAATCACAATAACATACCATTCTGAGGAAATCACAATAACACATCACTGATAAGCTATTTTTAGATTTTTAGAAGGTCAAAGGCTGTTGGTGACGTCGATGTAGACAAACATACTTTTACACTCACACCAATTGGCAATGTTCAATTGACCTATTGGAAGAATATTACTGGAAGCAAGAAAGAAGCAATAACAAATAAAATGAAATTCTGAGTCGGTTGCCTTGCTCTCATATAAATGTCCAAGTCTGTCATAGTTATCACCAGCTATCGGGACTGATGCGTGATTGGACAAACGACTGTTGCTGTTGAAATGTGCATTGCTCAAAGATGGAAATTCAGAGGCTTTAAATCCTCAAAAAATCTGGTGGACCAAGGGCATAGGTTAAACCCTAACCTTATGCCATCATTGTTGTAACAATATCATCCCTTGAAAAAAAAAAAAAAAATCAAGCATCAAGAGCATTGTAAAGATTTTTCAGCATGAATGGGCTCGGAAGAATTTTGCCCATTTCTACAAAGAGTTTCTTTTATTATGCTGGCTGTCAATATTAGCTTCGCCAATGTCACCATCTGGTTATTTTTTATTCTAATGCTTCCTTGGTTGGATTTTCATTTTGTGTTTCAGAGCACACATGCCCACGCACCAGTAATCCAGATGTTGGCTTCTCAGGCTCTTATGCAAGCATTTAATTCCAGGTTACACTGAATTGGTATAGGAAGGAAATACAGATATGATGAATCCATTCAGGAATAATGGGAAGTTATTTATATAACATAGCTTATGTTTAAAAAATAAATTGCAACCATTCAGAGCTAAGCGTATTTTGCACAGGTTTTGCTCACTAAATAAACATGACGTGTAGCTCCAAATGAAGGTCATGAGAAATGTTCCAGATGAGCCACCTGTGCACGCCACTTTGCCATTGGCTCAGCCTCATCCCTGGGGGGGCAATACACACCAATAGTGTGTGTCACTGCCTTCCCAAAGGGGGATTGCCTGCGGAAGAACGTTTAAAAGCGAATGAGTGTTGAGTGGCCTCTTTAGAGACGCATCAATCAACATGATCCCCATTGTGCTGGCCTCGGTTCTCATTGCTGCTGGTGAGAACATCTGGTCTTCTTTACTCTCGATGCGCCGTTTTTACTCTGATGCTCGTGTGTGTGTGCGTGGGTGGGTAGAGGGGTGTGTGTGGGTGTGTGTGTTGGGGGGGTGCAGGTTGAGAAATGACTCTGCATTAAGGACAGGGCATGCATCACCTCCATATCCAGCAGACGGCCCCTGATGCTTTCAACTTATCACGGTCCATGTTTATATTTTTAGGTTAGCTTTGGGTACTCGTGGTTGCATGTCTCTCTCACAGTTTTAAGGTTCAGGTTTGAATGTACACTTCGGCCTTTCTGATGTTCGCACGATATCCTCCCTTCTCTGGGTTTCTCTGCTGTGGCTTTTTCCCATATTCCAAACATATTCTTTTCAACCATCCTATTGTTGCAGGTCAAATTGACCCATTTGTAAAATTTAGGGTGTGAAATGGCATGTGCTGGACTGTGTTCCATGTTTGTTTGTTTTTTTTATCTAGCAAAAGTGCATTGTGTTTTTTTTTTAATATATTGGATAATTGAATGTCACGTTGTTAACACTGTTGCTAAGAAACAAACACAACTGATGGGTTAAAGTTAAATTGAAGGTTCTAAATTGTCCTTTTGTGTGAAAGTGAGTTTGAAAGTTTTTTCTTTGTGTGTGATTGGGCAGCAAACAATTTCAAGGTTGAGCTTGCCTCTCACCCAAAGTCAGTCGGTATTGGCTCCATCCAACCTGAGAGTCTAATGAAAACAAGTCAGAAAATGGATGGATGTTTTGTTTTTACTTCAACATTTCTACATCATGGTAAATGGTGTACAACATGAAACGTGTTCATTACGGCTTAAGGCCAAGCTAAAATTTAAGTTAAATTATGTTGTTTTACATGTAAGTTGTTACAGTCAAATCTACATTTAGAAGAATAAGTTTCTACCGGCATCAGGCCCTCGTTTGCCATTCAAACAACTGAGCAGCTGGGTTACTATACGTGGTTTGCTTGTTTTTGAAGATTCTGATTCTGTTGAGCAACAAGTAGCTATTCAAATCAGCGTCATAATTAGGAGTGGGAATCAGTCACAGTAGTCTACAGTCGACAGCGCAGTATAATATTTAGTACACTTTTCATTCATTTGCTGTACATGCAAGTGAGTCAAATGTGTTTGTGTATTAATTTGGCATTTGGATACGTTGTTTTGTATTATATTTTGCTTTGTGTTTATTTGATTTTCTCTTGTGGACATGCTGACGTTTTGTGTTGTGTTGATTAGGGACCATTTGCTTTCTGTTCTGGATGACTATTTGTACTGGGAGAAAGGAAAGTGCTTCAGTGCAAAGAGAGTCTCGGTGAGGAGAGAACATAAGGAAGACATGAATGAACGCCATTCCTGTCATTGAGCTATTTAGTGGGAAGGTGGCAGAAAACTGTATTTATCAGGGCTTCAACATCTTTGGGATAAGGGGAAGGCCACGTTTAATGCTTACACAATCACCAGATCCGTGACGGTCTAACTCAATTCGTTACCAGCGGACAAATTCGTTGCATTCACATTCGTAGCCATGTGGTTTTTGTGTGTCACACGAGTTTGCAAAACGTGACAAGACTATGTTGTCCTTGATGTCCTTGCATCAAATGTTGGTGCCACCCTGCTTATTGTAGTCAAGGCACTAGCGACCTTTCTGTCAATCTCTTTGTAAAGGGGGCTGATACAACAAAACTTGGCTCCGGTGTCTTCAACGTAAAGTCATCATCCAACATAAATCATAAATGTTTGCTTTCAGTGAGGACAGGCGATTGGATTTCCTCCATTGTTTGTTTTTGTGCATCCTGCCGTGCAGGTTTGGCTTTCCAGAATGAGCTGCGTGGATACGCCATGGCACAGAGCGCCTCAAACGTAGTACGGAAGCTGACAGGAAACTGATCAATTTCTTTTTATCGATCATATCCGTTTTGGGACGCTTTAAAGAATTTAAAATTGTATGAAATGAGATTTTTTTTAATGTGAATCCAATTTTTTGGCACACCATCTGTCATAATTGTAACAAGGAAAACAAAACATTTGTATAAATACATTGAGAGTTGGATAGATTAATGATGAAGTAAGCAGTGATACACTGTCATTTTTTTGAATCCAGTATCTTTAGATGACCAAAAAAGCAGACCGTAAAAGACAATTTTAAAAGTGTCTGGTATAATAATGCAAAATTTAGAAGCGAAATGTTTCTTCCACCTGTTGCCCTTCACACGTCCTCTTCCCTCAGCCCTCGGGTGCGGCACCCCACCTATCGAACCCCAGACTTCCCGTGTGGTCAACGGCGAAGATGCCAGGCCTCACAGCTGGCCCTGGCAGGTAATGCTGATACGTCCACATCACACATCTGTCCGCCTTTTTAAATCCGCTGGCAAGCGCCACGAGTCTGGCATCTGCTTCTTTGCTGACAGACTCAAGGGCTGCTGAAAGAGCAGTAATTAGATGTTTGCCTCTGAAATGAGCTGCCAGCCATCGCCAAAACCTTCTTGTGTATGTGTGTGTGTTCCATGTGCAGATTTCTCTTCAGTATGAGAGGGACGGAGAGTGGAGGCACACTTGTGGGGGATCTCTGATTGCTGACAACTGGGTCATGACTGCCGCTCATTGCATCAAGTAGGAGTGTTAACATACAAGATCTCGCATATGCGAGCACATAGACAGCTGGCACAAACACGGTCTGTACCAAGGGCCCTCAGGTTCGATTCTCCCCGGGTGGCAGCTGTATTTGCAGCTGAGCTGCTCTTGAGAAAGCAATAGTAATTTGACAACCTTTTCACGGGTTTGGAGAAAGCTGACAATTGTTAAATACGACACTGTGATGTTAAATTCAAAATGCAGGCAAACCAATCAAAAAGTCTTTCATTTTCAATTATATTTATAATTCTACTTACAGTACTGTGTGTTGTGAATGTTCACTACTTGAGGTGAATTAAGATATTTTGCATCCAAATAAAAACCCAAACAGCATGTGTGTTTCTATGTCCGCAGCCAGAAGCTCTCCTACAGGGTGTTTGTGGGAAAACACAATCTGGTGGAGGAAGAGGAGGGCTCCAAGGCCATCTTGCCCGAGAAGATCATTGTGCACGAGAAATGGAACCCCATCTTTGTGGCTTTTGGGTAAGACATGCGCCGTAAGAATAAATAAATAAATAAAATGGAGGGTCAAGGGTGGGTTCAAAACTAGCCCGGTGATTGACTGCTAAAATGGTAATAATTGGAAATCGGTTTCAAAGTTCACAGCCGTCCCTTTGAAAAAAATATGAGACAAGTGTTGGGTGCAGTCATTCATGCATCAAAACAGAAATGACAATGGCAGGCCGCTGTGCTTTTGTTACATTTCTGTTGCACAATGCAATGTGTTTCATTTGACTTCTCTTGAGAAGTGTTCGCCTAGAGCCGTACAACAATTGGCAACATATAATTACCCTACGTAAAATGTGATTTTTAATAACATCAAGAGGTAGTGTTCCATTTCAAAAATCACATAAATGCAAATGTAGTATTGAACATGTATTCCATAGACTTTTTGAAATGTTCTCAAAACACAAAAGCTTAGATTAGTGTTCAATTTCGTGGCAGTGTGTTCACAAAAGTAAGTAAGACCTGTCCAACTCATACACTAACAAAAGCAACTGACTGAAAACTGATTGCAAAAACTAAATCACTTCTTCTATGAATAATAATAATAATAATAATAATAATAATAATAATAATAATAATAACAATAATAATAATAATAATAATAATAATAATAATAATAATAATAAACCTGGGGCCCTCCATCTGCTTTAGCTACATTATAACAATACAAAAAGAAGACACTGATGATAAGAAAGGAGAGAGCAGGCAAATACAAAGTACTTTTTATTTCCAGTGGAAACACTGCAAGCGGTTTTCCATACCGTGCTAGGGCACACGGAAATCGAATGACAGGCCAGCAAATAGCATCTGAGTGGAGGGGTTATAATGCTTTAAGTAATAGAAACTTGAACACAAGTGGCACCGCAAATGATATAGACAGAAAAACCAACAATATTCACCAGACCATTTTACTCTGTGAAAAGAGCCAATGTTGATGTGGCTTTGCGAGTCGCTTGAAGAAAAAGTGAAACATGTCTGCCTGCCTCCAGTGGCCAAATCATGCAGTTACATAATCATGATGCTAAAACGGTTTAATTCTTGACGTTCTATTTAATTATATTAATACTGTCTCCTCTTCAAGCATATTTCTGTTTTTCTTGCTTGAGTATTCCTTTTTGTTTAGTTTCTGAAAGAGAATAAATCGTCCTCTGGTTTGAGTTGGAATACAATGACCAGTGTTCCGAATGCTCACATGGAAATCAAAGCTACTTGAAACTCCAGATTGGCTCCTGTTTAAGCACACTAGTATTATTCTGAGCACAACTTTACTCTGCTGCCGCGCCTTCAGTGCGTGCCCGCAGTCCAAACCATTGTGTGTCTCACGCAGAAACGACATCGCCATGATCAAGCTGTCTGAGCCGGTGACTTTGAGCGACCAGGTTCAACTGGCGTGCATCCCCCCTGCTGACACGCTGCTGACCAACCTCTACCCCTGCTTCATCACTGGATGGGGTAGATTGTACAGTAAGTAATGTTTGGATTTGTCTGAAGCGGTTTCCCAGGGAATCCTCCGGAGTTGCACTGAAAATAACACCCATTAGATCCTGGCAAAAATCTTTTCGGCAGTTAATGCTCCGAAATTGAACGCTCGCAATTGCCCCCGGAAGCCGCTGACAGCAGGCAGTGCGTGCGGTTGCTCACGCGGTGTGATGTGTGTTCTAGCCGGGGGCCCCATTGCTGATAAGCTGCAGCAGGCTTTGATGCCAGTGGCTGACCACCCCACTTGCTCGCAGCCTGACTGGTGGGGCATCGCTGTCAGGACCACCATGGTGTGTGCCGGAGGGGATGGAATCGTGGCGGGATGCAATGTGAGTCAGTCTATGTATCGAATAGGAGGAAAAAACATATTTTTAAAATTATCGTGAAGATTCACAATGTATTGTCTACCGGGGCATTCAGTAGGAAATTTCTCAAATTTAATCCTGCCGACACTCGCAGAAGGGTACTTCCTATTATTTCAATGATGTTGCCATTTCAAATCAGTGACGGGGACATCTTAGCAGGGGATCACTATGGTACAGGGACAATTACAGGGTCGAAGGTTTTGGGCTGCTGGGATTCAGTTTCGGGGTGCTTGAGCAAACCCAAAATAAATGCCATTTAGAAAGGCCTATATTTTACGCAGCATATGAGATAGCAGATAAAATAGCAAATAATGAACCTCATTGAACCTCATTTTCCTCAAAAACTCAACAAAAAAAATTGCAACGGTAATAGATAGTCAATTACTATCAAAACACCATTCATTTTATTTATGTATTTATTTTTAATGAATTACTTTATTAATGACTACAGATTCACTGCTTCATGCAAGTCTTTTAACACGTTTAACTGTTGCACAAGTGAAAGAAATGTTTTGCATATTTAAAAACAATGAATTAAACAGTTTGTTATTTTTGGATATGAATTGTTTCATATTGATTGACAACTGAACACTAGCTTAAGTTTTGTGATATTTTTTTTACGTGGACAAACGTTTTGGGGCACCGTGGATTTGTACTTGTTTCATAGTTTTTTTCTGAACACGTACCAGCCTGAAGTGAAGTGTTACATAAGAGACGAACAAACACACCTAAAGAGTATGCTGTCTTGATGCTTCCTCGACGCCACAGGTGTCAAACTCCGGTCCTCGAGGGCAGGTATCGTACATGTTTTGCAGGTTACTCTCCCCAAAACACCTGATTTAAATGCTTAGTTAATCAGGAAGCTCTTCAGGAGTTATCATTTCAATCAGGTGTGTTTGACAAATGGAAACCATGAAAGATACCTGCCCTCGAGGACTGGAGTTTGACACCTATGCTTTATGGAGTTTTCTATGCTTTGAGGCTGGCCTGTGTCACAGCAGTATGAGTTGTAAATGTTTTAAAACCATATTTTCCATTGGAATGTGGTTCAAGCTCTGGAGTGACACATCCAATGACAACTTTTTCTGGTGTGCACTATTTTTTGGTTTGTTGACAGCAATTATTTGACTCCATGCCATTTATTTTAGACAATTGTCATTTCTAGCCATTATATACACCTTCTGTCTTGAAATTCATTTTACCTGCAAGGTCTTAGTCATCGTTGCCAGTGTTCCTGTGACCGTCAGTAGAATAAAACATGATGTTTCGCTTCTCAGGGAGACTCAGGCGGCCCTCTGAACTGTAAGAATATGGAGGGTACCTGGGAGGTGCACGGCATTGCCAGTTTCGTCTCCGGCTTGGGCTGCAACTACGAGAAGAAGCCCACCGTCTTCACTCGTGTTTCTGCCTTCAACGACTGGATTGATCAGGTACAGGCCTCATGAATTCTACTTTGCTTCATGTCACTTTTTTTTTTAATCTAGATGTCTAAATCTTTGTGTTTTAGGTTATGATGAACAACTAACGATGATGGTGTGAATAAATCCAATCAATAAAAGCTGCCAACCAGTAATCGAGTGATTGCACTAAACTTCTAAGAACAATGTCAACAATTATCCAGCAGGTGTCCTCAGGCGCCCATGTTGTAAAATTGGGTCTGACTTCTTCTCACTGTGTATGATGAGCCAAAGTCAACAGATGAGCGACAGCCGGGAAGCAGATGTGACATGCTGAAAATAGCTACCCAAAATTAGACAAGCTACAATAACGTTGGTGAATGGCGTCAGCTTTGTGAAACCGACCCTCAGTCTAAAATATGAGACTAATATCCCTCCATGGCCCGTCTTTATGAAAAACATAATGCTTAGCTGGGGAATCCACCCTCATATTCTCTTGATAACAGCGTACGAAGGGGTTGACAATGGCAAAACTGAGATTAGCACTTCTTTGGTTTATGTGCCTCATAGTAATGAGAGCGCTGTGTGTAGAGAGTCATGATCCGAAATAATAATATTGATGAGAAAATGAAATAGTCCCCTGCCCAGCACATTCAATTGGTCACATTTGCGGGACATTTTGACAGGGCAATAGACGATGAGGGCGCGAGAGGTTGAAAGAGCAAAATATGAGAATTCATCAAAATGTGTGTGTTTGTGCGCATGTGTGTGTGTGTGTGTGTGCATGTGTGCGTGAGAGAGGGAGAGGGACAAACAGATAGAGAGAGAGATGAGGGATATTTTAATAAATTTGCATCCCCTGAAGTGAGCTAAAAATGCAAGAAAACTGGCAAATGTTACAATAAGGTAAGTGGGCAGCACGGTGTAATAAGCTTTCATTCGTTCACTGCCAATGACGCCTATAGACATCAAAGGTCATTTTTATTGGGCTGGCAGAGAACATAGTAATTATTCTACTTGTCACTCTTTGTTTCTGACATGTCACAGACAAAATAGATTACCTACAGTAATTAACTGAATGCCATTGGTTGGGCATTTGCCTCTTCCATCGCCACTGATACCTATAGATGTGAAAGATCATTTTTACTGGGCTGGATGAGTTCATAAAGAGGGTGATGCCTCATTGAAAGTTTCAAAGTTGGCCACTTGTGCAAGTACTGAGTAAATGGTTGACTGGCGAACCTACAAAACTTTTTGGTAGAAAGATGATACAATTTTCCATTTGCTGTCAATATACATCTGCCATCCTTCGGCCTTTAAGCCCATTTATCCAACAGAGGACATCCTTTTGTTTTTTTGTTTTTTTTGGTTGTTGTATTATACCAGTGTGACAAAATTTGTAGCGCGTCCCCGTACAACATGAGTTGACAACATGCAATTTATAACACGTCCCACCTGCTCGAGTGCTGGTCAGAGTGTTTTGTGTAATTAATGAGTATTTCTATAGACAGGAGTGCAAATAATTTACTTACATAACCAGGGTGTAGTGCTTGGTACTCACTCTTTCTACCATTCATTTCATTAAAAATAAGCCAAAATCATTCTCAGTGTCACTCCCACATTAAGCCCACAGTATGTATGCACACAGCGACATTGTATTATTCAAACCTGCATCCTCAAAAACTTTCATAAGTCCATGAGTTTTGGTTCACGCGATTCCTTTGGGACCGGTTTCATTAGCTCAAGTCAGAGGTAAATTCTCTATCAATGTAGAGTGGCAACGAAAACTGTCTCACGAGACTGATACACAGCCAACAGCCAATGTAAGCTGCTTCAGTAAACAAATATTCTCAGAACAGGAAGACATGGGATGTGCATGCTTAGCTTTATGAAAGGAGGGGGAAAAACTATAACCGTGGATACAACGTACTGCGTTGCATCCCCCGTCACGCAGCCATGTTAATAAATGAAAGCAGTCGGTTTTCGGGGCACAAGGGAAAAAACCAGAACAGTACCATTTGAAATGGCCACACGATTTAAACAAGTGAGTTTCTTTATACAGTACTGAGTTTTCTCACTTCCTGTCTGAATTTAGTGGGGGAGAAGAGGTTGGCGGCCTCAAAAGAATGCTTTTGTCTGCCTGGACTCACGTGGTTATGGTACCCTGGGTGATCGCGAACACACACGCACCGCACGCACACACATACATACACACAGACACAAAGAAATTAGGACAGGGAACCACGCTGTCGTGCTGCATGGAAAGCAGAGAAAAAGGGGAGGGACTGTGTCTGAGAGGGGCTTAAGAAGGGGCACGTTATCTTCCATGCAAAGTAGTCACAATGGGGTGTCATTTTAGTTAATGTTTGTGTTACAGAGCTGTCAAGTCACACTAAGAACTGCTTTAAATATTTTACAATGAATCCCCTCTTGCTAAAGAAATTCCAGCCATTATCCCAGCAGTCTTCAGGCAGTAGGTGGGGGACACCCTGAAGTGGTTGCCAGCCAATTGCAGGACAAACAAATGCACCCAATCACACCTAGCACAAATTACAGTGTCCAAAACACCTGCCATGCATGTTTTTGGAATGTGGGAGACAATGCAAACTCCACTCCCTCAAACAAGCTGTGCAACTTTTTTGAATGTATGAAGGAAATCAGAAATCAAGGACGAGAGTTTTGTTGGAACCTTTTAACAGTGTCTTGAAAAATAATCCATCCATTATGCATTTTCCTAGCCACTTACCCTCTGTAGGGTCACAGGCATGCTGGTGCCTATCCCAGCTGTTTTTGGTCAGTAAGCAGGGTACACCATAAACTGGTTTCCAGCCAACAAAAGGACACACAGAGGAAAACAACAATTTATAATCAGAAACACACCTAAGGGCGAGTTTTACCTACCAAACATCTTTAGGGTGAAGCGGGGGGAAACCGGTGTACCCGGAAAAACTCATGCTGGCATGGGGAAAACATGCATACTCCACACAGAAGAGCTGGAGCTGGAGTCGAACCCGTGACCTTGAAACTTACGGATTTGCTACCCACTATTCCACCCTTGAACAACAATCAAACAATTATATTCACATTTTTGATCACACATTTTACATGTTTTGTTTAGATTTTTGCAAGGCTCAAGGATGTTGACATGTGATTTATTTATTTATTTATTTATTTTGTGGGTCACCTCTAGCCCACCGGGCCTTGAGTTTGACACATGTTAGGGATGGATGACTACATAAGCCTCTTTAGCCATGGCAAAAAAAGAAAAAAAGATTACTAAAGGAGCTTATTAACGGTTCATCATTTTGTAGTTCACCTGTGTGGACTTTCACCAAGTAGTGAGGAGTAAAGCACTTGATGAGATGTTCCAAGAGTGTCTTTCTATTAACAGCTCAGTGGGGAGGAGAATGAGCAGCAGCGAGTAGGAGGGAGGGTGTGTGCATGTGTGTGTAGTGGGGGAGGGACCGTGCGCTGATGCGCAGCCCGACTATGTAGTGACAGCACTATCTCTCAGCCAGCCGCCCTGCAGCCTGTCAACATTTACCGCAAAGCGACTGGGACACCTCCGGGCCTGACCGCCGGCGTGCTGGCTCATCAAGCGCGCACCGAGCCGGGCCCCAGCTCACTTTGGTGACCTACTTTCACCCCCCCAAGACTTTCTCACTCTCCTGTACGAGCGGACTTGTGGTGTGGACCTCTGCTAACTATGCTTCCATGCGTTATACTAGAGGAGGAGGACAACAACCTTAAAGAGAAAGACAAGTGTGGAAAGAGTTTCTGGAGGACAAAAAATAAAGGTATGTTTCCTGGGAATATTTCCTGCAATCTTAAATTTGGATTGTTTGTTTGTTTGTTTGTTTGTTTGTTTGATGGTTTGTTTGTTTGTCTGTTTGTTTTTGGAAGGGAGGGGATATTTTTGACTTAAGTTTAGAAAGCATGGTTCATCCTATTTGCAAAGGATGAACGAAAGAGAATCAGAAGGCCACTCATCTTTTTGAATCCATTTTTCAAACAAAACAAAGCAATATGTAAGACATGATTTTGGGTGACATTACCTTACTTTACTAAAAGTTGTAGTCTTTTGAAGTTCTACTCCAAATGATCTAGCATTTTTGTTTGTTTGTTTGTTTTGCGTTTAGGCCATTTTCAAACATTTACAGTGCACACAATGAAATGAAACATGTTTTTCCTGGTCTTTGTTACATATCAACATCCTAAGAACACAAAGACAATACATAGTCATCGGTAATTCAGTTAAGGGACTAATATTTGTATTATTGGCCATGGTAGGTTTGATAAAACAACCAATCCAATCATAGCCTCCACTTTTGCACAATTCTGTCTCACAAGAAGTGTTTATTCAGTTTTTTAAAAAGTACATATTGTCCTTCTGGGGTTTGGAGTATGCGCAAATTCAATTCACGCTGTGTCAGCACAACAATTGGAGCTAAAATATAGGGTCACTTAACCGCCTTGGCTGATTGTTATCTGGATTGTTTCGCCATAACTACAAAGGGACATTTGATTGGAACAAGTCTCCCTGTTGTATCTGAGTGGCATGCTTGCAGGTACTTTGTCACACGATATGAAGTAGTCTCACTTTGCAATGGAAATGCATTATGCAAAAGTTGACTTGATTACCATTCTGGGCGCGCATCGCATGCCATCCACAATTGTACAAAGGGGGCATTCTCGGTCGCTGCTAATATTTGAATTCATTTACATTCAATTAATCGCCCATGTGGACATAAACCACAAACAGGTTTATAAAATAGAAACAGAAATATACACATACAATGAGAACTCAACTGTGTTTTGACAGTTTGCAGACCTTAAGCTTGATATTACATAACAGATGAACTGTTGTTATCCATATTGACTGGAGCCTCAGGGAATATGCTAACATGTAATACGCTACTTGCTTGTGTACTACTGGCTTACGGACTTTTAAAAATTTATAAAGGCACTCAGTTAAGAAGTAGAAATAAAATATAATACTCATTTTTACCTTTCACTCAAAATTTTTTTTTACAGATTTTGCATTGGTTCCAATCACTTTTGCAGGTATATATAATATTATTGACATTGGTTATAATTCTTTTCCATCCATCCTCTATACTGTAAGTCAATTGATGAGGGGAAAAATTTGGTTTTATGGTTTTGGACGAAGGATTACCTATTCCATCTAGAAGGCCACATTCAGTGTTGCGAGTAATGCATTACAAAAGTATTGTAATTACTGTAATGGATTACTTTTGGCTGTAATGCGGTAGTGTAAAATATTACACACAAAAAAATAGTAGTATTGAACTTGTTAAAAATTAGAGCAACGCAGTGCATTACAGTACAATGCATTTTTAACCTTAAGGTGGTCTTTTGTTTGTTTGAGGGCAAACTTACGTTACGTACTGCATGAGGTTTCTTAAAGGCGTTTTTATGGGTCAAATGGCTTTTGCAGCTGTCTAAAAAAAAAACATGGGCCTGTACACAATATGTCATTGCACACAGCACAGTATCCTTCTACTCTTCAAATGAATGCCTAGGACCTCCTGACTCAGGCAGACATGAAGTCTGCAATGAAGTCTGCCTGGCAACACACATTGAATTTTAATTGGCTCAAAACTTTACACTAAAATGCAGCACTTAGGAAGAGTGTAACCATATGGATATAATATGACATGAAAAGAACAGGACATGAAGAATAATTTTAGATATAAAATATGTATATTTAGTAAAAATAAATTAAAAATGAATTTGACTTGTAATATAGTTAGTATAAATAGTAATAGTTATTATATTTACATAGTATATCACTATACATATAACATAACTATATATATTATAGTTAGGATAATTTCAGATTATATTAGGCCAGCAAAGAAGGCCTAGCTGACGGCCCACCATGAAACTGGTTTTTCCAAGGAAAAGTATTACACATTGTTCTGTCAAAGTCATGAATATATGGCGTTTGTAATATTTCAAATGTCATCTAAAACAGGAGTGTTGAAGTCTTTTCCTCCAGTGCCGCTATTCTGCATGTTTT